>NC_134250.1:25734848-25887348 GCF_965152275.1 Natator depressus | reverse complement strand
GTTGGGCCACTGTCCCCCTTCTCCCCTTTCCCAGGCTGGGGGGGCCCTCTGTCCCCCCTCTCCCTTCCCCCCTTTCCCGCATTGGGGGGTACCCTCTGTCCCCCCCTCTCCCTTCCCCTCTTTCCCGGGCTGAGGGGGGCCCTGTGTCCCCCTGTGACGATGTGCCCTGGGGGTGGGAGAGTCTGCTACCCCGGGAGGAAGACTATGCGGCCATCGAGAAGGAGTGCCTGGCCATGGTGTCGGCCCTCAAGAAGCTAGAGCCCTATCTCTTCGGGCGACACTTCACCGTCTACACCGACCACTCTCCCCTGACCTGGCTGCACCAGATGAAAGGAGCCAACGCCAAGCTCCTGAGGTGGAGCCTGCTCCTGCAGGATTACGACATGGACGTGGTCCATGTGAAGGGAAGGGCCAACATGAGGGCGGATGCGCTGTCCCGGAGAGGGGGCCCCGAACTTCCCCAGGTCACTGGTCACAGTGACCCCGCTCAGTTCAGTCTCGAAGAGGGGAGAGATGTGAGGATGGGACGCAGCAGGGAGGGGGGAGTGTTGACCTGGGAATGTGCCCTGGGGAGGGGAGACCTCAGAGCCTGTTACCTGAGCCAGGAGGGGGAGGGGGAGGTAACGCCTCTGCCCAGGAATGTGGACGGAGGCTGCAGCAGGGAACCTGCTGGGGGGGGTTTAGTTTCAGTTTGGGGCTGGGTGGAGGAACACAGGGAACCCCAGGGCTGGGGTCGAAGGTCCCTGCTCTCCCAGAAGGACTTGACTGAGGGGTCCTGGGTGTCCCCACAAGCTCTGTTTTGGACTGTGTTCCTGTTGTCCAATAAACCTTCTGTTTTACTGCTGGTTGAGATTCTCAGTGAATCCCAGGAAGAGGGGTGCAGGGCCTGGACTCCCCCACACTCCATGACAATGGTCTCCTAGAGGGATTAGGAGAATATGCAGTCGCCTACCTTGACGATGTGGCCATATTTTCGGATTCCTGGGCGGACCACCTGAAACATCTACAAAAAGTCCTTGAGCGCATAAGGGAGGCAGGACGAACTGTTAAGGCTAAAAAGTGTCAAATAGGCCTAAACAGAGTGACTTACCTTGGACACCAGGTGGGTCAAGGAACTATCAACTCCATACAGGTCAAAGTGGATGCCATCCAAAAGTGGCCTGTCCCAAAGTCAAAGAAATAGGTCCAATACTTCTTAGGCTTTGCCGGTTATTACAGACGATTTGTACCGCAATACAGCCAAATCGCTGTCCCACTGACAGACCTAACCAAAAAGAAACAGCCAAATGCTGTTCAGTGGACCGAAAAGGGTCAGAAGGCCTTTAACCAGCTTAAAGCGACACTCATGTTTGACCCTGTACTAAGGGCCCCAGACTTTGACAAACCGTTCCTAGTCACCACAGATGCGTCCGAGCGTGTTGTGGGAGCAGTTTTAATGCAGAAAGGACCGGATCAAGAATTCCACCCTGTAGTGTTTCTCAGCAAGAAGCTGTCTGAGAGGGAAAGCAACTGGTCAGTCACTGAAAAAGAATGTTACGCCATTGTCTACGCTCTGGAAAAGCTATGCTCATATGTTCGGGGACAGCGTTTCCACCTGCAAACCGACCATGCTGCACTGAAGTGGCTTCACACCGTCAAAGAAAATAACAAAAAACTTATTCGGTGGAGTTTAGCTCGCCAAGATTTTGATTTCGACATCCAACACATCTCAGGAGCTTCTAACAAAGTGGCTGATGCACTCTCACGTGAAAGTTTCCCAGAATCAACTGGTTAAAATAGTCCTTGAGATGTGGAAAATATTGTTAGTTTTTATGTACTTGGTAGTATATTTAGAGATGCATGTCTTATTAACTCTGTTTTTCCTAGCGCTCCAGGAAGAAATCCCAGGCAGCGTTTCACCCTAGCTGAGATTTGGGGGGCGTGTCATAAATATAAAGGGAAGGGTAAACCCCATTAAAATCCCTCCTGGCCAGAGGAAAAATCCTCTCACCTGTAAAGAGTTAAGAAGCTAAAGAAAACCTCGCTGGCACCTAACCAAAATGACCAATGAGGAGACAAGATACTTTCAAAAGCTGGGAGGAGGGAGAGAAACAAAGGGTCTGTGTCTGTCTGTATGCTGCTTTGCCGGGGATAGAATAGGAATGGAGTCTTAGAACTTTTAGTAAGTAATCTAGCTAGGTATGTGTTAGATTATGATTTCTTTAAATGGCTGAGAAAAGAATTGTGCTGAATAGAATGACTATTTCTGTCTGTATGTCTTTTTTGTAACTTAAGGTTTTGCCTAGAGGGATTCTCTATGTTTTGAATCTAATTACCCTGTAAGGTACCTACCATCCTGATTTTACAGGGATGATTCCTTTACTCCTATTTACTTCTATTTCTATTAAAAGTCTTCTTGTAAGAAAACTGAATGCTTTTTCATTGTTCTCAGATCCAAGGGTTTGGGTCTGTGGTCACCTGTGCAAATTGGTGAGGATTTTTACCAAACCTTTCCCATGAAGTGGGGTGCAAGGGTTGGGAGGATTTTGGGGGGAAAGACTTGTCCAAACTACGTTTCCCAGTAAACCCTGTTAAAGTTTGGTGGTGGCAGTGGTTATTCCAAAGACAAAGGATAAAATTAATTTGTACCTTGGGGAAGTTTTTACCTAAGCTGGTAAAAGTAAGCTTAGGAGGTTTTCATGCAGGTCCCCACATCTGTACCCTAGAGTTCAGAGTGGGGGAGGAACCTTGACAAAGCTACATACAGACAATGACTCGTTTATACTGCTCAATAGACTATACACGGAAAGGTACAACGTTGATAGTCCAATTGATCTATTTCATAATTAAATACGCAACAATGAGAGAGGCAGCAATTTTTCAGGAATAGTGGCTGAGACACTTTTGTATTTTTATGTCCGATTTTGGAAGCAAGTTGTTTTTAAGTGAGATGAAACTTAGGAGTGTGCAAGACAAATCAGCCTCCTGACAGGGGGACAGTCATCTGGAAAGGCTGAGAACAGCTGGACTCGAACGTGCACCGTTCTGCTGATTGCTCCTTCCGTCAGACACTCTGGGAGAGGAGCCCGGAGGGGCAGGCAGGCTCGGGCTGGCAGAACAGTTGCTCAAACTGCCCCCCCCACCATCCCCATTCTGCCCCCTGCCGAGCGCTGGCTGGGCCCACACTGCCAAGTGCCCCTGTCCCCGCACACTGGGGTCTCATACTGGCCATACACAGCAGACACACACAAACTCACTCTCCTGCTGGTAATAGCCCATCCAAAGTGATCACTCTCCTTACAATGTGTATGATAATCAAGGTGGGCCATTTCCAGCAGGTGAGAAAACCTGGATTTGTGCTGGAAATGGCCCAACTTGATTATCATACACATTGTAAGAAGAGTGATCACTTTAGATAAGCTATTACCATCAGGAGAGTGGGGTGGGGGGAGGTATTGTTTCATGCTTTTTGTGTGTATATAATAAGATCTTCTGCAGTTTCCACAGTATGCATCCGATGAAGTGAGCTGTAGCTCACGAAAGCTTATGCTCAAATAAATTGGTTAGTCTCTAAGGTGCCACAAGTACTCCTTTTCTTCTTATGCGTGAGTAGGTTTGAACTGTATTGGAAGCTTTCTCCACAGGGTTGTTCCCCCGTGTGGATTCTCTGATGTACAACAAGCTGTGAGTGCCGAGCAAAGCTCATCCCATAGTGGGGGCATTTGTAGGGCTTCAATCCTATGTGGATTCTCTGATGGCTAATGAGGGCAGTGCTGCGAGAGAAGCGTTTCCCACAGACAGAGCATCCACAGGGTCTCCCTCCGGTGTGCTGTCTCTGATGTGAAATAAGCTGGGAGCTCCGACCGAAGCTTTCCCTGCACTCGGCACATCGATAGCGTTTTTCTCCCATGTGGATTGTCTGCTGTGTGGAGTAATATTGGCTGAAGACCCAGCAAAGCTTTTCCCACAGTCACCAAGCATACTGGATCTGTCTCCAGTGGGGATTCTTGGTTTTTCCAACCCCTCTGCCCCGGTGAGTGGATTCACTCTGTCTCTGCCCAGGCTGTTTCCCTGTTGCCCTGTGTTGTGGGCTGTCTTCCAAGTTCTTCCCGTCCCTGGTCTCCAGCAAACGTTCCCTTTGGCTCTTCCCAAACTGTCCTGTGCGGTTCCACTTCCTCAGGACTCCCAGTGACAGAGTGATTTCATATAGCTGCCTTCACTTCCCCTCTAGGTCACGGGTTTACTTTCTGCTTTGTGGTTTGTTTGTTTGTTTGTTTGTTTAACCAGTGTAACCCCCAAGGAGATGACCTGCGGCTCTGCCTGCTGGCAGCTCCGGGAGGGGCACTGTCCCTGGCAGGGAGCGGGAGCCAAGGCAGACTCAGAGAGGCCCTTCCCAGGGAGCTCAGGAAAGGGGAGAAGCCATTTTTGGAGTCAGTCTGGAGCCAGGCAGGGCAAGGGCAGGCCTGGCTGTGTGGGGCACTGGGGAGTCCCAAGCCTGCATGCAGGGGTCCCCCAAGAACTGGCCTCTAGGGACCTGACAGCAAGATCCCTCCTCTGGGCTTTTCCCTCTCCACTGATGACTCCCAGTTTGTAGAGTTTTGCTGGGAAACTTCCCCAGCCAGGCTGAGTTCGCCCCCAGCTCCCTAGGGGAGACCAGTCACCACATGGCCAGCTCTGCTCTGGCTGCTAGTCCAGGGCTGGCCTGCTGGGAGTGTGCCTGGACGCTGGGCTAGGAGACGACAGTTTGGAATTTAGTCCAGTTCTGTAATCTGCACCTTGAGCCCTGCACCCCTGTGTGGTGAGGGGAGATCCTGGGACAAGGTCACCTGATTCGGGCCTGAAGAGGCTCCCTGCCGGCAGAGATCAGCCCCTCTGCCGTGACCGAGGGGTCTAGAGTCATCTCTGAACCTGAGGATCATTCATGGACTTTGTGAGTGCACCATCTTTTAGTTCCTCAGTCCGGGAATTTGTTTTGGGGACCCCCTACTCCCTGAACTGTGTCCTCAGGCCTGAGGACACAGTTCAGGGAGTACGGGTTTGGGGATTTTATCACCGGCTGCATAGTAAACCTGTGGAGGGACTGACCACCTCCTCCCGCTTGTGAGTCCTTTGGGCTGCACTGAGCCCAGTCAGCCACCCTGCTAAACCACTGTAGGGAAGATGTCGTGGTCATAGGTCATCAAGGGCCGAACAAAGCACACGTACCGACGGGACACTGATCTTACATTGGCTCCATCAGGTCACGTGACTGGGGGAAGTCACGGATATTGTCAGCGTGGGCACGAAGAATAGTGTTTTACCCGGTTATGTTATATTTGTCTCCGGTTTATATCATTACTGTGTTGAGTATATTCTGTGTATTTGTGTGATTTCGTGGGAGTCTCCGACTTTCTGGCAGGTCAGTGGGGGTTACCCTGGGGTTGGCATTTTCCTCCCGAGCCGCCCTGGGGACCCTGCTGGGAAGGAGTGAGGGTGGTGGAGGCATCACCAAATACATTCACAGGGAAACATAAAGAAGAGACACCTGCTGGGTGGGGGGGCGGCACCCAGGAGAACCCAGACCTGTCCATCAAAACCTGTTCGCAGACTGGCGTTAAAGAAGGTAACCGAGTGGAGAGGGGGAGTGACACGAATACAAGAAACACTAGATGGAGACAGACAGAGGAGCACAAGGAAGCAATGGGACAACACTGGTCAGCACGATCAGCTGTGATGACAGGACACCAGCACCCTCACCATCGTCAGGTTTTTTGCAGACACCTTGGAGGGATTTGAAGCAGGCTAATAAGGTAGCCGTGCGGGTGTTGATGGGGGCTTCTGCCAAGCCTGCGGGGCAGCATGGGGGGGGTGGGAGTTACAGCTGTGGGGGTGAGCTGAGAATTCTGAAAGACTCAGCAAGATTTCGACAGAGCCTCGATGTGATAATCTACAGAGAGGTCCGAGACCGAAATGACGCCCAAGTTATGGGCCTGAGTGACAGGCAAGAGGCTGGTGGTGTCCACAGTGATTGAGAAAGGAGGTAGCAGGGAGAACTGGGGACGGGAGGTGGGGTAGATTAGGAGCTCTGTTTTAGCCACATTGATCTTGAGCTGATGGTGAGACATCTACAAGGAGACAGAGACATAGGCCAAGATTTTCACCTGGAGAGAAGGAGACAGGTCACAAGCAGAGGTAGATCTTTGAGTCATCAGCACAGTGGAGCACATCAAGGGCCTCTGCCTTTTCAAAGAAACTCGGGTCACTGCTGGGAGAGAGCTGGGCAATGCCTGGGCAAGGGGAGCAGCCCGGGGTGCGATTGTTTTCAAGAGCTACTGGGACTAAGGGCTTGTCTCCAACATTAGCAGCTACAGGTTTACAGGGGTTTTTCTTTCATCGACCTAGGTACCTTCAGTGGGGGTTAGGTCAGCCTGTCTGTCACACAGACCATGAATGCTTCAGAAGCTTAGGTTGATCTGAATTTTATTTGTAGACGAGGCCTCAGAGCGGGTGACTTCCCCCAACTCTGCAGAGAAGCAAAGTGAAAAGGCTGCACCTGGAGCTAAAGGAAGGGCAGGTGTGAGGAGACAAGTCTTAATGCGACTGCTGCAGACACACAAAGAGCGTGAAGATGGAGCTGAGAACTGCCTGGTATCTTGGGGCCTTACTCCTACCCACAGGGACTCTGCCCTAAGCATCCCTTTGCCGCACTAACCTCCAAACCTTCTCCTGCTGGATTCCAGGGGATAAATAAATGCTCCTTTCTTCTCAAAGGCTGCTTTGCCAAATACTGACTGGATTCCTAAGAAAGTGGGTCCAGAACCTCAAAGGGATTTAGGTGCCTCGTTCCCATTGAAATGAACAGGAGCTGAAACATCACTGAGGATCTGGGTGGTAAAGTCTGCGCAGGAATCTAAACACAGGTGGATTTGCTGTAGGTGTAAACGGTGGGAAGCAGGAGGTGCTGGAGGCCAAAGGCCCAGCCCCAGAGTCATTCCAGCTGCCCGGCCTGCCCTTGTGGGTCAGTGTGGACCCTTGGGGCCTGGCACACTGACGGGTCCCTCCCAGGAGCCTGTTTAAAGGTGGAGCAGAGCACAGAGCCTGTCAATCTGTGACAGACGAGCCGGTCAGCCCCCTCATCCTTCCAGACCCCCCTTCACATTCCCCTTCCCCCACCTGCCATCAGAGCCTCCAGTGCCCTGCGCTGGGGGAGCCCCTGGAGAGCTGTAGCTAGTTCCCTGTCTGGGGGAGCCAAAGGGGATGCAGAGCTGTTCACTGCTGCCCCCACACAGCGTCAGCTGCATCACTTCCCCTCCCCTGATGTGTGGGGGAGGGCGAGTGTATGGAAACCTACATGGGGAGACTAACTGCCGGCTGAGAGGTTCCCAGAGCTTACCTGCCAGGAAACCACCCGGTTCACGGGTTCTTCTCACTGGCCTCAGACAGCTCCCCCTTCTCCCCATCTCACAGCCCATGGGCCTCTGTGTCCCAGTGCCCCCTCCCACGGTGCTGAGCCCGCCTCCCTAGGGCCTTGTCTTTACCAGGAGAAGAGCTGTTTTCTTGCCATGTCTTACACCAAACACGGTGACTAACAGAAGCTAACATCTGAGTGAAGACGAGGTAGGTGTCAGATTAATATGAGTTAGCAGGTCAAGTTAAAGACAAGGCTCCCCCCTAGGCTGTCCCTTGACCTGTTAATGTGGGTGGAGATGACACATGGCCCTGTCTTCACCAGGATTTTAGCCCATGTTCCCTGACACACTGTGAGAAACACCTGTTGTCTAGTGTGGACACACCCTACACCAGCAGACTGGCTGTGCTGAGCCAGGCTGAGAACACCAGGAAATGAAAGAAGCCAGCTGTGCGACAGCTATTGGCTTCCTTCTCTGTAGAATAATGAATTACTGTCATGGATCAATTTCCCACTAAATCGTCCTAAACTTCCTCAAGGCAAATCCCAAAGGGCTGTAGCCTCCTTGCAGACTGAGCACCAGCCGTATCGATCTCCAGCTCAGTCCTGCAGATGGTTTCACAGGAAGTTCAGTCTGTGTTCTTCGCTGGCGATCATATCAGACCCCTGAAGCCTTTGGCCACTCGGTGTAGTGCCAGTCCTTTGTGAACACGCTTTGGGAGCCATTGGGCCTCTATCCTCATAGATCCCTACTAGAAAACGTCCGAAACCAAACCTGTGCAGACGGAAGAGATTGCTGGGGTCAGCGCCAAATAGTCTCACTGCTGAGACTAAGGCCACTTAGTATGGAGCAGGTGATGAATGCAGGTTGCCCCCTTCACACTATTTAGCGTCATATTTAAATAAATAAATAAAGACAAATCAATGTGGCGAAATTAGGGTCAGAATGAACAAATGGTCACTCTCAGAGGGGTAGCCGTTTTAGTCTGGATCTGTAAAAGTGGCAAAGAGTCCTGTGGCACCTCGTAGACTAACAGACGTCCTGAAGCATGAGCTTTCATGGGCAAATACCCCCTTCGTCGGAGGCACGGAGCGGAAATTTCCAGAGGGGGGTGTAAATATGCAAGCAAGAATCAGGCTAGGGATAACGAGGCTGCACTTGCGCAATTCTCTTCATGAGGTTGATGGATTTCCACTCCGTGCGGCTAAACGCAGTGCCTTGCATGGTGTCAAGTATCATACTTTAGCCGCACGGAGTGGAAATCCATCAACCTCATGAAGAGACTTGGCAAGTGCAGCCTCGTTATCCCTAGCCTGAATCTTGCTTGAATATTTACACCCGCCTCTGGAAATTTCCGCTCCGTGCCTCCGACGAAGGGGGTATTCGCCCACGAAAGCTCATGCTTCAGGACGTCTGTTAGTCTATGAGGTGACACAGGACTCTTTGCCGCTTTTAAGTGGCTACTAACATTTCAACTTTACACCTTTCCCCAAATTCAAAGCTGTTAAGGACAGAAGGCCCCATTCTGATCATCTCAAAGTGAGACACGAGGGGACATTTTAAGAAATGATTGGTTGTGAACCCTATATTTAGCCAATTTTCCCCCAGAAAATTCAGCTGCCCTGTGAGTGCTGTTGGGCCGGAGCTGGAGTGTGAGGATCTACCGCAGTGTGAGGATCACACTGCGGTAGAGAGGCAGGTCAGTCCTGCTCTTTGTGCATTTTCCAGCACAGGCTGGGGACAGAACCAGGGCTAAGGACCCCGGAGACAGGAGCTGGAGCACAGGTCTGCCAGGAGATCGTTGCTGCCCCCTGCTGGCTCCAGGACGCGTCACACCCCACTCCCCGCATTCAAGATCCCTCTGCCCACAGAACTGTCGTTTATCCTATGGTTACCATAGGGGCCATGGGCATGAACCAGGGTCCCGCTGCGCTCGGTGCTGTACAAACACAGAACAGACTATCCCTGGTTTCTTCGTCAGGCGCTATTAAACTGTCTTAGTTGCATTACAGTTTGACCACCATTGGCTGCGATAATGAAGGCAAAAGCCATGTTATAACGGGGGCTGGGAGGCAGGAATTATGGGGAAAGCTGGTCAGAACCTGGAATTTCTATTTTAGGGGGAATTTTAACATATTGAAATTTGCTTTTGATCCAATTCAGAATGATAACAATTTTTTTAACCTGCCAATCAGAGAGAATTAAAAAAGAAAATAAAAAAATCATTTTAGAAAATATAACAATTTTGAAGTTTCGTTTAGTTATTTTAGAAGATTATTTTACATGATTTCTTGTATTTCACGGCTACTACGGGCATATCAGACTAGACTGTGTAAAACATTCTCTTTTATAAAATCATTAAGGGCAGCTGCCCGTTAGGTACCAGTAGAACATTTTAACTTTCTAGATCATCGGGTCTCAAACTGTGGGTTGGGACCCCAAAGTGGGCCGCAAACCCATTTTAGTGGGGTCACCAGGCTGGCTTAGATGTGCCTGAGGGCTTCGGTGATGGGGCTCAGGTTATAGACCCCCCCCCCGCCTGGGGCTGAAGCCCCGGGGCTTCGACCGCCGGACCCAGAGCAGTGGGGCTCAGGCAAGCTTGGACTTCGGCCCCCCCCTCCTGGGGACATGTTGTAGTTTTTGTTGTCAGAAAGGGGTCATGGTGCAGTGAAGTTGGAGAACTCCTGTTCCAGATCAAACATCCCCTGTCAGCCGCTCCCTCACCCAGAGCCCCTGGGCTGCCTGACACCGGCGCAGTCGTCCTCACAGCCACAACAGAGTGAAACTACACCGGATCACAGCAGCTGCAAGAGCCTCCATCAAGAAGGGAACTCATCACGCAGAGAGGAGGCAGCCCCAGCTCCTGGGAGACCACAGGGGGCTATGGATGAGCCTGCAGTGGGCTCCGGGGTGGGGGATATGGACAGGGAGCTCCCCAACCAACACCAAGCTCCCCCATCCCCGCACCAACTAGTGCAAATCACTGTCCACGCAGCTCAGACGCTATTCATCTCTTAAAGGAAGATTTGAGGGGGATTTTTGACCTTTCATCTCTGGAGAAATAGGGGTAGTAAGGGTACAAGGCCCTGCCCAGAGTGAGCTGTTTGATGCCAGCTCACGCCCTGCGATGGGCCAGGAATCAGCTCCCTTTTGGGTGAAGGTGCCTGGTTCAGAGGCATCTTTAAGCCCAGCCTCCCATGAGCAGAGGGGAAGGCTATGAAGTTTGCACTGGCTGCTCCTGTGCTCTCTGCCACCAAAAGAGATGAACCCTGGGCACCAAGCACCCAAATTCCCCAGGGAGGAGCCACCAGCACGTCCCCGTCACACTGCGGTAAGATCCAGTCTCACCCCGGAGGTTAGAGTTAAACCCAGCAAGCCCTGCAGGCTGCATGGGACAGGCAGAGGGGCTGGGCCCAGTCTGTGGAGGCTGGTCAGGGAGGGGTCTCCAGGCCATCTGTGTCTCTCACCTGCCGCCCTCACCAGCCTGCGGTGGGTCCAGGCAGCCCTACGACGGGGGAAGGAACAAGGCAGCTCCCCTGCTGTGCTCCTGAGCACACGGACAAGGAATGCCAGGGGCAGCTGCAGCATCACTGACCGGGACAGACCCAGGAACGTCGCAGAGCGACTGGACCGGGAGGGAGGATGGACCCGCTGCCCTAGCGTGTCTGCAAGGCTCTCACTCGGCGCCCGTGTGAGTTTTAGTTAAAAGTTGCTTCTGCTGATTAGCAGAAATTATAAGGTTTTGCTGTTGCTCGAGAAATTGCTTTAGCTCATGTGGGGTTATGATTGGTGAGATGTCTAGTCATGCTTTGAGTAAAACAATTGGCGAAGAAGGTATTGTAAGAAGAACTCTCATTTTAACTCTATACTGAGGGTGAGAAAACAAGCTCATTGGAACGTAACTCAGGGATTCGGCTCAAGACCAGAACGGCTCGGATTTGTAACCCTTGCATGACCAGACTGTGGAGAAGCCAGAGCCCCAGATGACACAACACTGACTGGCCATTAGGAGAGGTCTGTCTGCTTTATTGGGAGTGGGGAGCATTAGATGCTCGGTGAGTGTATTCTGCTGATCAGCTGTTGATTGCTAATAAATACATGTACATGTTTAAGAATACTCACAGTGTGATAAAGGCTCTTTCACTGGAAAAAGGTTCTGTTAACCCATAGAGGGTCATTGCACCCCGAGGGGGAGGAGAGAGCTGTAAATTGTGAGGGCAAAAGAGGTGGTCTTAAGTGGGGTTCCCCAGGGATCTGTTCTGGGTCCAGTGTTTAACATCGTTATAAATGACCAGGATGTAGGTACAGAGAGCAGACTGATCAATGCTGCAGATGACACAAAGCTGCGGGGTGGGGGGAAGGAGGTTGCCAGCACTTTGGAGGATAGAGCTAAAATTCAGAGGGACTTGGATAAACTGGAGAACTGGGCAACAGGCGACAAAATGAAATTCAACAAAGACCAATGTGAGGTGCGCCACGTAGGGAAGGAAAACCAGATGCACAAATACAGAATGAGGCAAACTGGCTCGGAGAAGGATCTGGGAGTGGTGGTGGGTGGGTGTTTGGTAGTGGAAAGGCTTGAATCATAAAAGATGAAGAGTTCAGGTGTACTAAGTGTTTCGTGCAAACTCTGATACTTATGGTAAATAAACTACAAATGGCTGAAAAAGTTTTGAATCTGTTTATCTATCTCTGTGCAGATACGCCTACAATAACCGTATTTGACAAAACTCACGCACAGACTTAAACCTGTTGCCTGAAAGTATTTTTAATGCTAATAGTTGCATCTATTTGACATTTTTCTAAACACTTTCTCAAAGTTTCAGATAAATTACATCTTTCTTGGAGACAAGTATCGGGGGGAGCCATGTTAGTCTGTATCCCCAAAAACAACGAGGAGTCCGGTGGCACCTTAAAGACTAACCAATTTATTTGGGCATAAGCTTTCGTGGGCCCATGAAAGCTTACGCCCAAATAAATCGGTTAGTCTTTAAGGTGCCACCAGACTCCTCGTGATCTTTCTTCAAGGTTATTTTTAGGCAATACAGTGGTTTGATTTTATTTTTCATTTAATGCACTAAGAATATAAACAATATAGGCCCTGGCTATATTTCACAGCACTGCAGGCGTTCGTTGAACAGGGGCACTTGTGGTGTGAAAAATGTTTCTCTTGAGTCTGGACAGTGACTGTATCTTGACCAAGAAATTTGGACCTTGACAAAAAATAATTAACTACCCCGGCATTAAGGGCTGCTCTGAAGAAGACGGTCATCAAGTGTTCTCCAGGTGCACTGATAGTAGGAGACGGGGGGATTTAGCTTAGACATTAGGAAAACTCTCTAGCTCTAAGGTCAGTTCACAGTGGAACAGGTTGTCACAGACTCACAGGCCAGTGCTCTCTTGGCTCCGTATGGCCCCAGGAGGAACCGCCTTTCAGAGTATTGACCCTACATGAGGTCACACTCTTTGCTCAGGGTTTAAGCTGTAGGCTTCTCCTCCGCCTCCCAGTACCGCCCGTCTGAGCCTCCAGCATGCCTGCCTCTCTCGAGCCTGCAGCGATTCTCAGCCAGCGCAGCACAGAAGGGTTTATTGTACGTCTGGAGCACAGCACAAGACATTCTCAGGGGCGTCCATCGGGGTCTATCCCCATCCAGGTGGGCTCAGGCCGCTCTTTGTTCCCAGACCAGAAGTGAATCCTCCGTTCTGTGGCCCACCCCATATCACCTCTAAGGCCCCACCTCCATCTGTCTTCTTTCCCGGGCAAACAGGTCTCCAGATGACTCTCTCTTCAGTTCTTTGTTCTCTCTGCTGCCCATAACTGGCTGGCTCCAAGTTGGGATGGGCCTTCAGGTTTTCAGTCGCTAAGTTACAAAGTGTCCAGGCCATGGTCTGGGGTCCAGGCTGCTAGACTGGGTCACACCTGGTCCTCTACAACAACAGACACCCCCCCCCCCACCTGGGTTAGACATGCAGCACACGGGGGAAACTGAGGCACACAGTATACATATACAACATTAGGAAAATACCCCACTTTGTCACACAGGTTGCCTAGAGAGGATGTGGAATCCCCGTCGTTGGAGGTTTTTAAGGACAGGTTGGACAAACACCTGTCAGGGATGGTGTAGGTTAACTTGGTGCTGCCTGAGATCGAGGCTGGACTTGATGATCTCTTGAGGGCCCTTCTAGCCCAGCATTTCTATGGCTCTATGAATGGTGAAAAGGACATTAGAGGGACTTACAAACTAAACGCAGACACTTATTCCTGTCCAACAGACGTCCGCAGCTGATGATGGCAACAGCGCGACCAGGTGCGAGTAGACCCGGCCTTTTACCGTGTTATAATCATGAAATTCGGCAGAAAGAAAAGCCGTCCCCACCACAGACGCACAAGCAGTTACTGCTGACAGACCTAGCGCCCCGTCCAGGGTGTGCAGACAGCACCGCGCAGCCAGAGCACGGCGTGCACACACTGAATGGGGCAAATACTGAACTCTGACTAACAGAGTTTTTAATCCATTAAAATGTTGGAAATTATTTTGTGCAAATAAAACATTATTACAGAAAACTATGACATCTGAAAAGCAAAACGTGGTTCAGTGAGCAGAGAGATGAGGCCGGAAATCCCACACGGGCCGCTCCAAGTGCCAGAGAAAAGCTAGGGAGGGGTTGACTGGTTCTTGTAGGGAAACAGGACAGAGCTCATCCGTCTTCCTCTCGGGGGTCCCCTCAGGCTGGGGCACGGACTCCACCAGGCTCTGTTCAGCTGCAGAAGTTAAACACAGGCAACGTCTGTCAAAGGGAACCTGCCATCATGTTTTGCAATGACAGTGCACGCTGCGGTCGGGGCGGTCGCCCTAGTGGCTGCAGGGTTCAGTGGACAAAATCTCTAACCCCGCTGACAAAGCTTGTAGCTCCAGTGTCAGAGACCCAGGTTCCTGAAGCCCCAAGTGCTGGGCTCTGTCCCTGCTGCTTCCTCCCTGCAGTTCACTGGAGACTGTTCTCTGAAGCAGCTGGAGTTATCACTGCAAAAGCTGAGCTCAGCCCACGCTGTGTCACCAGCCACAGAGAAATCCCTCTCACTAGAGTCTTTCCCACCTAAAGTCATCGCAGAGAAAACAAGGGGGATTTGGCTGCAAACCTGTTCCTGCACCCCCAGTGTGAATAAAAGGGAAATAAGAGATCCAGAACCCCCCTGTTCTGCTCCTTGGGGCTGGTTTGCTAGAGGGGACAGGCCAGGGAGACTCAGGGTCCAATGACTTGGACTAGGTCTCTCTCTCCAGAGGCCTCAGTGAGAGCGGTGAACCCCTAGGCTAGAGCCCCCCGTCACTTACCCTTGGCAGATAGGTCAGAGCCACTAGATCCTTGGTCATCTGCTGTGCAGAGGAGGAGGAGAAGAGAGAGGATATTAGCGTCTCTCACAGGGCAGGATTTCAGCGTAGTTAGTAGATACGGGGACTCCTATCCAAAGGGAACAGTCATCACCTCACTCTTCCCGAGCAGTGAGCTGGTTGGTGCACAGACCAGTCTATGGGGCAGCTGCCCAGGATTTCCATTATTCACGTGCAAAAAACGTCATGCCTGCAGGGGGACAGCACTGCTCTGTGATCTTCATGCCTCATCAGAACGGGAGCCCAGACTACTCAACATTCAACGGCTGGCAAAGCAGGAGATGCTGGGCTAAGGATACTCCTGCCAAACAACTTCTACTCCGCCTCCTTTGGTCTGTGCCCAGAGGGGTCCCTCACTCAGACCACAGACGTCACCCCCCCCCCGCCAATGAACAGCAATTCCCGCCTTAATCAATGGCGCTGCACCAAACAGTGTGGACAGTATGAAGAGGAATGTGGATTTGGGGTGGTGCTGGGCACACAGACAAGGGCAAGTTTCGTTTGGCATGGTGCTGGTCTATTCCCTGTTCCTATTCCCAGACCCACTGGGGCAGAGTTTGAGTTGCGTGGGAAGCATCATAATTAAGACCTTACCAAATTCACGGTCGGTTTTGGTCAATTTCAGTCACAGGATGTAAAAAATTGTCATTTTCATCATTTCAGCTATTTAAATCTGAAATTTTACAGTGTTGTACCTGTAGGGTCCTGACCCGAAAAGGGGCTGGGGGGAGGGGGGGCAGCAAGGTTATTGTCGATGGGTCACGGCATTGCCACCCTTATGTCTGGGCTGCTGCTGGGGGGGCACTGCCTTCAGGGCTGGGTGCCTGGCCAGCAGCCACCATTCTCTGGCTCCCCAGCTCTGAAGGCAGCACAGAAGTAAGGGTGGCAATACTGTGATCCCCTCCAATAACCTTGCAAACCCCTTCCTCCCCCCACAACCCTCTTCTGGGTCAGGACCCCCAGTTAGAGAAACACTGGTCTCCCCTGGGAAATCTGTATAGATTTCATGGTCCGTGATGCGTTTTTTATGGCTGTGAATTTGGCCATAATACCTCTGCATATCCTGGTTTGCCAACCTTTGACTTCTGGGAATTAAACACTCCCATTCTGAAAGGACACAGGGAGCCCAGGGCAGGGCTGAGCACCTGCCACCTTAAGTCCCCATTAACAAAGTTCTTGCATGTGAATTTCCGTTGTTCTGGAGTAACGAGGAGGAGGGAGGGAGGCATGACTGAGCGCCAGCTGTAGGAGGAAGGGTGGTACTCTGCGGAGGTTTTGTTGGCACTTCTCAAACCCCCTCCGTTACCTCCTGGAGGCACCCCGGAGAGCACAGAGAGAGAGCTGGATGACTACACCCTAGCAGGGCCCGGCAGATCTGTGCACTTCATGTCTGTGCTCTTCATACCAGACATTAGAGGGCCTCAGATGCAGTCGATAATTTATGTAAATATTTCCCATAGTTTTAGTCTTGGTCCTGTTGGTAAAGCTAATTACAGGAGACAACTGAGGAGGGGATCTGAACTTCTAGCCATCGAGGTGACAGAGTGGTGCTGATCTGAAGTCAATGGAAAGACTCCCACTGGCTTCAACAGGCTTTGGATCAGGCCCAGATTTCACAAGCACCAAACCAACTTTCAGGTAAGTCAAAAGAAGTGTAACAGTAAAAGCAGGTCAAACACCTTCAGGGTCACACTCAGCCACACACAGCACAGCTCTAGGGGGATAATAATTCAGCCCAAAATCCACCGTATACATTCCTGACTATCGCCTTGTCTACACTACTAAAATTGGGACCCATGCCCGCAAGCCATGCAATTCCACCAGACAGAGCAGTGGTGGAGCAATTGAGGAGATGGGGTTCAGGTGTTTTTAACCCTTGTATCATCTAGGACTTCCTCGGAGCAAGGTTAGAGAACATGTGTCTACAGCCACTCTACACTACTGAAGAAGACCTCTGCTGGGAAAATAACACAGCAGGGCACAGATTATCCAACAAGTTCTTGGAATGTGTTGGAGACAATTTTTCTTTCAGAATGTGGAGAAAGCTATTAGGGGAGAGGCTGTTCTAGATTTGGTTTGACAAATAGGGAGGAACTGGTTGAGAATTTGAAAGTGGAAGGCAGCTTGGGTAAATGTGATCATGAAATGACAGAATTCATGATTCTAAAGAATGGTAGGAGAGAAAACACGACAACAAAATAATGGATTTCAAGAAGGAAGACTTTAGCAACTCCCTGAGTTTACTAAGGTAAGATCCCATGGGAAGCAAGTCTAAGGGGAAAAACAGTTCAGGAGAGGTGGAAAGTTCTCAAGGATACATTATCAAGAGCACAAGTGAAAATTATCCCACTGCACAGGAAAGAAATGAAGGATGGCAAGAGACCACTCTGGCTTAACCAGGAGATCTTCAATGATCTAAAAATCAAGAGAGTGTCCTACACAAAGTGGAAACTAGACCAAATTACAAAGGAAAACTGTAAACAAATAACACAAGTATGTAGGGGCAAAATTAGAAAGGCCAAGGTGCAAAAGGAGATCAAACTAGCTAGAGACATAAAGGGTAACAAGAAAACATTCTACAAATACATTAGAAGCAAGAGGAAGACCAAGGACAGGGTAGGCCCATTAGTCAATGAGGAAGGAAAGACAATAACAGAACATGTGAAAATGGGAAAAGGGCTAAATGACTTTTTTGTTTCAGTTTTCACCCAAACGTGTCATAGCGATTGGATGTCTAACATAGTGAACACCAGTGAAATTGAGGTAGAATCTGAGGCTAAAATAGGGAAAGAACAAGTTAAAAATTATTTAGACAATTTAGATGTTTTCAAGTCACCAGGGCCTGATAAAAAGCATCCTAAAATAGTCAAGGAACTGACAGAGGAGATATCTGAGTCAATAGCTCTGAAAAGTCATGGAAAATGGGAGAGAGGACTGGAAGAGGTGGTTAAGCACTGGAATAAATTGCCTAGAGAGGTTGTGGAATCTCCCTCATTGGAGGGTTTTAAGAGCAGGTTACTCAGGGATGGTCTAGATAATACCTAGTCCTGCCATGAGTGCAGGGAACAGGACGAGGTGTCCTCTCAAGTTCCCTTCCAGTCCTACGATTCTATGGTACTAGAGCAATAGTTGGAGATTTCCCTAAAATCCTCAGTGTAGACGAGGCCTGTGAGTGGGAGCGAGGATCTCCTGTCAGTGGCTCCAGGCTAAAATCCACAAGCAAATACTGATGGCCGTTCAGAGATGGCCACTTGAAAAGAGGTGATGGATCTCTTGTCACTTACCCTGAGCTACAGCCTAGCCTTCTCCCTTCTTCCCTGCAGAGAGAAGGCAAATTTCAGTGAATTCAACTCCCAAGGCAGGGACCGACTCCGATCTGTGTCCACAGCTCAGAAACCGGGCCCCTGGCCCAGCACAGCCCCCTGGCGCTCAGTAATAGACTCAAGGTCCCAGGCGCTCACAATTGGTAAGAGAGAAAGACACAATGAGACAGTTTCCAAAGACCTCGGTGCACTGGGTGCTGAGCTCTTTGGAAAACCTAGCCCCATATAAACAGTAACCCGCACCCAGTTTCTGGGTCTGGCCCTGCAGCAGCTCCCATTGGGGGTCATTAGCTCAGTCCCGCAATGGGGCAGTTACACAGGACTGACACAGGCTCCTGTACTGCTGTTGCCCTTAGGCAGGTGTGCAGGGCCCAGCAAGTCCAGAGAATCCCCATCCCAGGCTCTTTACCTGAGTGTTTCTTTTTCCAGATGACTACTCCGATTATAACACCAATCAGGACAACTGCAGTGATAACTCCAGCCACAATGGGAATCAGATTGTTATTTGGTTCTGAAATGGAATGGAAAGAATGATCAATGGGGAAAAATCCACCTCCCCCGCCACCACTAAAATCCCCCTTTCATCCCACTGCAGGGATCCGTCAGTCAGCTCCCCAAGTTAGGGCTGAGTCCTGCAACCCTCCATCCCTTCCAGTGCAGCCACCATGCACTGCACCCCACCATAGGAAGTCCTGGACACAGTCTCTACCACTTCAAGTCATAAGAAATATTTAGCACTTAAACTCGAAGACTTTTATAACATTAACCAATCCTCAGAACTATGGGAAAGCATGGATGTCAGTATCATCCCTAAACGGGAAAGGGGGAAGACTTGCTGAAGATCACACGGTGAGGCAGTGCAAGAGCCAGGAATAGACCCCAGGAATCCTGACTTCCAGCCCCTCCTGCTCTAACCCACTAACCCCAACTCCCCTTCCAGAGACAGAACCCAGGAGTCCTGGCTCCCAGACCTCCTGTTCTAACCTATGAGACCCCATTCCCCTTCTAGAGCCAAGGACTGAACCCAGGAGTCCTGGCTCCCAGCCCCTAACCCCCCTTCACCAGGCTGACTTTCATGGCTAATGGAACACAGTCCCATTGTGGGAGTCTGGTGCCAAACTGGAAACTGACCTCAAAGTTCTGGATTTCCCTGCCATGAATGGAGTTACAGACACAATGCGTGTTTTTTGAGGGGGCAGGAAGTTAAGAGGGGAGGACAGAAATATTAATACTGTTCTTGGTTTATATAAACCTGTTAAACCCCGTGTTCTGTACACACTTTCAGTTTCATTTATCAGCTTCTCCTGTTGTCTGAAAGGCCCACATAATAATACAGCAAAAAGAAAAATATTTCAAAGAGAATAAGGAAATGTGGTTTATGATACAAAAATTGGCAGGACACATGGTAGCTGGATTTTGATGTGAAACCATCTGCTGACTAGAGTCCCGGTGCAGGCTGCCCTCGCAGAAATTGTTTGCACTTCCAAATGCTGCATTTTTCCACATCCCATTTAACCAAGCAAGAAGATGGCTGGAAGGCAGCTCCATGTGTAAAAAATTCTTCTAAGACTTTCTTGTGCTAGGGGCATAGGAGTCTCTCCCCCGTGATGCAGGGCTCTAATCTGTCTCCTCGCTCCATTCCAAGGCCATACCCTCCCTTCCAGCATCACTGCGCACAGAAACAAGCTACTCCCAACATTAAAACTCTCTCTCTGGCCACATGGACAAGAATGAAGGGCCCGTAGAGCCGTGTTTCTGAGAACCTGCTGAACCATAGGACTGGAAGGGACCTCGAAAGGTCATCTAGTCCCGTCCCCTGCACTCATGGCAGGACCATGAGTGCCTGAAGTTGAGACCGGGCTCCAAGCTGAAGCAAGACCAATTCTGTCTGGAAATAAGGGGCAGATCTGAGCTTCCCCTGGGATGTGGTAAATTCTCCATCCCTTGGAGACTTTACATCTGAAATGGGCATCTCTTTCTGGCGGATGAGGTCTAATTTGCTCACAGATGACCAGACTGGATGCTGGGGTCCCTGGTGTGATTCCCCCTGCCCTGGGCTATGCAGGAGCTCAGATCAGATGATTAGAATGGTCCTTTCAGGCCTTAATGTCCCATTGTTAATCTGCTCCCTTCAGAGACAGTGTATTGCTGAGATGTATCGAACAGACCCAGAGGCAGCAAACTGGAGAGCAAGACATGAGCCCCAGGCACTGTGGGTCCCAACTCTAGCACAAGAACTTGACTGCAGAGGGACAGGGCCACAGAGGACAGGGCCTCACAGACCCTGAGGAAATTCCAGCTTCAGCCTAGAAATCCGAATGAGAATTTTTCAGGGTTTGAGAGTAATGGATCCCCCTCTCCCACTTGGAAAACAGACAAACTCCTTACCCGAGGAGACAGAGAGTGGCTCTAACAGGCTTGCATGCTCCACTTGACATGAATAATGGGCTTTGATCTTGGGATCAATCTCCATTGTCACCCAGGTCTGGTAGGTCCCGTCCCCATTGGGTAGGATGCCTTCAGAGTAGGTCTCCTGCTGTCTGCTCTCCCCATTTCTCAGCCAGGTCACGGTGATGTCCCGGGGGTAGAACCCACTGACCTTACAGGAGAGGGTGGTGAGGCTGTCATGAGATGACCTGTCACTCACTCTAGCTGTTGGGCGCACTGGGAAAAAGAAGAAATTGAAGTTAGTTGTTTCCAAGCTCTAATCCAGGCAGCCTTTGCTGGAGCTTTGCAGCATGAAATTCTGAGACCCCAGCCGGGGGAGAGGATGAGAGTCCATGAGACGGAATCCCTCTGATGAGAGAGAGCCACCATGTTAGAGGATTCCTGTGCCGAATTCACAGCATCAACAACGGTGATCCCCCAATCCAGGTCCCTGACCAGATTCTATCAGTGTGGTAACCAGAAGCCTCAGCTCCCAGCCACAGTGACACAAGTATCTTGGAAGTCTTCACTAAGCTCCAGATACAGGTATCACAGATGTCAGCCCTTAATCACGTGCTAGGTTTGTGCCCCTCTCCTCTCAGTCCCTGGATTGGAAAGAGGGAAAAATCTTGCCCTGGCCTGGGAGCGAAAAAACAAACTACACAAACTGACCAATTAGAGATGGAAAGGACCATTTCACAAAAAGTGACACACAGTGCTAAACTGCCCCTCAAACTAGCTAATATTAATTGCCTAGTTTCTTCTCGGCTGTTACCAAATCTATTTACCCCAATATTATGGATTTCAAAAGGATTTACACATTGTTAGAGAGCTTATTCCTTCACTCTCCCTCTTCCCTGGTCCTTCTCGCATGAACAGAGAGCAACAATACCCGAAGTCCGAAGGTGCAAACAATTGGATGTTTATTGGGGTGAACCTCCAGCAAGCTTAAATCCAAGTTCCTTTTTCCTTATTTTCGAATCCCAATTTACTTCCTGTTTGCCCCTAATTTATATAGTAATATTCTTAGCTATACCTTAACCAATCATTTTACTGAAATCTATCTAACCAATCCTAACATACTGTAACATAATTCTCTAACCAATTATATCCCAATACCCTAATTAACTTACACCTTGCAAAATTAATTATACAGCAGACAAAAACATTTAGAGAACCAGACAGATTAACAATAGAAAAGTGGGGACCATAAAGATAAAACATACAGAAATGAGGGTTTCACAACCACAACTGTTGAGAAGTGAGTTCTTGCCAGACAGGATCCTATCAAACTAAGGTTTCAGAGTAACAGCCGTGTTAGTCTGTATTCGCAAAAAGAAAAGGAGTACTTGTGGCACCTTAGAGACTAACCAATTTATTTGAGCATAAGCTTCCGTGAGCTCATCATTTCGTGCATCCGATGAAGTGAGCTGTAGCTCACGAAAGCTTATGCTCAAATAAATTGGTTAGCCTCTAAGGTGCCACAAGTACTCCTTTTATTTCTATCAAACTAAGTTTTCTTTAACCACCTTTCTCTGGAGGCGATTGGGGTTATCAGGACAGGATTGTATCCTAACAGCCCAATGGCACCTTCTTTCAATGGGACTAGTTTGGAATGTGAGGAGGTGACTGGTCGCTTCCCAGCTTATGGCTGCCCCTGCTGCTTAGCCAAAGGCCTTCGCCTAAGAACAGGGCCTCAGACTGTCACAGTGAGAGAAGGCTCTTACACAGATTCTTTCTTTTATATCTCTGTAGCTAGCTAAATAATAAACATAGACCTTAATTCTTAAAGTACAGGCCTTTACAGGCAGGCCTGCATATCTACAACCTAACACACATGTTGAAAAATCAGTTTCCCAGCCCCTTGGCACTGAAATACACATTACACTGCTGCGTGTGGCTTGTTCTTCCTGACATTTTTAAAGAGGGCCAAGGACAAGACAATGTTCTGCTGAGGTCTGTGAGAGAAATAAGCAACTAGTATAATTGTTGCAAAAAAACAAGTACAAATTTCAAGTAACCTTGAACAGGGAGAGCGAACTGTTTGGGAAGGGAACGATTATTATGGTGTGTAATGGTGCTAACTAATTTGGAGAATTTGTGTCCATGGTAACATATAAGGTACATACGTGGATAATAGTGAGTTAACATTTTGAAGCAGACTATGCTGCAACTGTCCCCCTGACTCAGAGAGGTATAGTATTTAACCTCTTCCCTTCCATAGTTCTGCTGATTAATCTGTAATAAGCTTTGATTAACAAATGTGACTGAGTGTGATTATCTGATGTCTTATTGATAAAAGAATCAAGGAATAAGTAAGCAGGTGTTGCAGCAAAGGTAGGTCTTGAGGGGGAAAGCTTTAAGGAGGACAAGGGGAGCCTTCTTCCAGGTTAGTATGCGGAGGGCAACTCCACATGGAGGGAATGGCATGGAAGGAAGCAATAGATGACCATGGGAGAAGTTTGAACAGACAAGGACAAAACGACCATCATTGGTGGAACCCAGGGGCTGGGGGTAACACAACAAATATGATGGTGCAGACAGTTAATGAGGAGGAATTACATGGTGAGTGAAGCTGGTGTCCATAGACGTGGTGGCACTTCCATAAGCAAAGTTCAGTGGAGCTTCCTCTACAGAGTTTATTTTTCAGAGTGCTCTAACATGCCCAGGCAGACTGCCTTGAGAACGCTGCGTTACACTGGGGAAGAGCTAGAATTTGTGGTGTAAATTTGGGCTGATTTGGTCAAGTGGCTCTGGAGATGCAGCTTCTCTGCAGTGAGCTGCTTTTAACATTTTTCAATTTCTTATATTTTTTTCCAGCAGAGCGGGGGGGGGGGGGGGGAGGTGTTTTTTCCCCACCCATCCCTGGTGCAAGGTTAGCTGAACAGCCCCCTACCCCACTACTCCATTTTGGAACTGGGGCTGGGGAATGGAGATGTAACCAGTAGTGTCCCCTGGGTGGAGCATGTCCCCCAGCCTTACCTTTCCTCTGTAGAGTCTCCTTCCCGTACTCTAGAGAACTCCTTAGCCAGGAAATACATTCCTCCTCCAGGTAGCGTTTCCATCCCTGGTTGTCATCTATTTCAATATCCCATCTCCTCTTGGTGATCTGAGCCCCAATATCTGCTGCTACCCAAGTCATGGTCTCCTTATCGAAGGTAAGAAAGTCTTGTCCGTCATACGAATCCTGATAAAATCCCTGAATGGTGTTGTCTTCCCGGAGATCACAGCCGTACATCGTCTGGATAATGTGAAACCCTGAAACACACAGGCAGGACCCCAGGGGCTGGGTTGAGATCACAGTACATGAGGGTCAGCAGCAGCTTCTCTCTGAAAATCTCACCAAGACCCCACTGCAGGTAGCCCAGTGGTTCTTCCACTTGCTACTGGGCCCTCCCTCCCCTGAGAAATGGGGTCCCCACTTATGCTGTTGGGCTCTTTACCCGCCCAGCTCCTTTCAGGGGGGAACCCGAACCCACAGGGGGTCCCCCCTCCATACTGTTGGGTCTTGTACACTAAAGACCCCAACTGCAGAGAGCTCACACTCTTCAAAGAGTACCTCATTGCTGCTTGTTCTTCTATGCTCAACAACCCCAAAGGGAATAGTCCAGATATTGCAGGGATCTATCCCCTCCAGCTCTCTGAGGATCCCCCCAGTTCTGGTAGTCAGGGTCATGTTAGGGAAGAGAGGGAGTGTAGGGGGTCTGTACCCCACTCTCTCCTGCTCTGTTTGTATTAATTTTGCAAGCTCCCCAGGGTGACTTGGTCCCCCACCTCCTCCATTCACAGTACCCCCATGTCCCTGTGGGTACAGGAGGTCTGTCTCCCACACTAACCTCTGCTCTGGTTTAATGACCTCACAGAATCCCCAGGGACACTCTCTTCCCCGTGCCCCCAGCTCAATCTAGGAACCGCAAAGAACCAACTTCAGATGCTTGGCCTCCTTTTAACATTAGCACTGTCTCAAGGTGTTTCCCTGTAAGGATCAGGCCACTGACGGCGCTTAGTTCAGCTGGCCACCATTTTCACACAGCCAGGCTAATCTTCACAACAACGGCCGCCATCTCCCATTATTTGCCACGCAACCAAGACCAGACTCAGGGTATGTCGACACTATGAAGTTCTGTCGCCGAAGGTAGTGTCGACACGCAGAAGTCACGAAAAGAAAAGTCACCAAAGTGCGTCTCCACTTGCTCAGTCTGTCGACACATCGTGTCCACGTTTTTAGCTCGCTCATCGACCGCGGGAGCAGTGCACTGTGGTTATGTATCCCACAGTGCCTGGCAGCAGCATCCGTCACTAGGTGTTGTGGGAATGCGGAATGGACCGTGGAGCATATTGGGACCGTGCATAACGTCCCGTCAGCCACTGCTTTGTTTCCCAGCCCTCCAGGGGTTTCCAGCTTCCTTTCGCACCAATTTGCCAGCTGCCATTCTTTGCTGTGCACTTCAGCATCTGCAGAGCAGTGAGAAAGCATGGACCCTGCACGTCTCTCCTCTGCTGTATTCACTGACATCAGGACATGACGCACAGCAGAGTTACTCCACGTTACTGACAGAGGAAGAAGAGTTGCAGGCAGACAGCTTTCCGGGAGAGATGGACAGCAGCAACCTGGCTTTGCCTTTGGCACTCACAGAGCAGCTGTGCAGGGTAGACCGTTGCTTTTGGGCTAGGGGAACCAGCACTGATTGGTGGGATCACATCGTCATGCAGGTGTGGGATGAAGAGCAGTGGCTACAGAACTTCAGGATGTGTAAAACAACCTTCCTGGAGCTCTGTGCTGAGCTGGCCCCCAAACTGTGGCGCAAGGACACCAGAATGAGAGCTGCCCTCTCGGTAGAGAAGCGTGTTGCAATCGCTGTGTGGAAGCTCACAACTCCTGATTGCTACCAGTCAGCTGCAAATCAATTTGGAGTGGGGAAGTCTACCGTTGGGGCTGTATTATTGCAAGTGTGCAGGGCAATAAATCACATCCTGCTGCCGAGGACCATGACTCTGGGAAATGTGCATGACATACTGGATGGTTCTGCAGAGATGGGCTTTCCTAACTGCGGGGTGGGGGGCAATAGATGGCCCATATATTCCTATTAGAGCGCCAGACCACCTTGCCACAGGAAGGGATACTTCTTGATAGTGCTGCAGACGCTTGTGGATCACCGGGGGCGTTTCACAGACAGAAATGCGGGGTGGTCTAGAAAGGTGCATGACGCCCGCATCTTCAGGAACAGTGGACCGTACAGAAAGCTGCAGGCGGGGACCTTCTTTCCAGACCACAAAATCACAGTGGGGGATGTGGAAATGCCCATAGTAATCCTGGGAGACCTGGTTTCCCCCTTACAGCCCTGGCTCAGGAAACCTTACACAGGGCAGCTGGACAGCAGTAAGGAGCGTTTTAACAACAGGCTGAGCCGGTGTCACGTGGTGGTGGACTGTGCCTTTGGCAGATTGAAGGGGAGATGGAGGTGTCTCTTTGGCAGGCCAGACCTTATCGAGGAGACTATTCCCATGGTCGTAGCCGCGGGCTGCACTTTGCATAAACTCTGTGAATCTCAGGGTGAAATGTTCAGGGGTGGAGCACTGATGCCCAGCGCTTGGCTGCAGAGTTTCAGCAGCCAGACACTTGGGCTGTCAGAGGAGCACAGAGGGCTGCTTTTAACATGAGGGAGGCTTTGAGGAAGCGCTTTGGCAATGAGGGGCACTGAAGTGTACCTTTTGCAGTTGCTTCCCTGATGCTTCCCATTTAACATCCCAGGTAACACCTATTTCTGGAGCAAATGCTTGAACAGCTTGTACCAGGGACTGACGTGGTAACTGTGGTTTGTGGAACAGAAAATAAAATAGTTGTACCATTAAAAAAGTTTGCCTTTACTGAACACCACAAATTACAGTGAAACACACTAACGCACCCATTGTTTGCTGGTAAGGGACCGTCTTATGGTTTAAAAAAAAAACACATCACAGCTGTCGAGCTGTCATGGTCAAACCTGTGAGAGGGGGTGGAGTGCAGGGGAAACTGAGGATTCCCAGAGAGTGAAAATGTGTCCCCCTCATAGCCCTTTTCACACAAGGTCCATAAAATGGGCCCATGTGTGTCCCAATTCCTACAGGGCACTCGCAGCTGGGACTGCACAGACTCCTCTCCCCATGACCATGATTAGGTCAAAAAGCTCCATGGTGGTCCAAGCTGGAGGGTGTTTGGAGCAATAGCCAGTCATGCTCACCTGGGAAGCCATGAGGACGCTGTGCGCTGAGGCAGCCAGCAGGAAAGGGAATTTAAAGTTCCCGAGGCTTGCAAGGGGGAGGGGTGGATTGTTGTTTACTGGCTGAAGGGCAGTGGAGTTCAAAGCATTGACCAGAGCAGCTGTTTGGCATTGTGGGTAGGGTGACCAGATTTCCCGATTTTATAGGGACAGTCCCAATATTTGGGTCTTTTTCCTATATAGGCTCCTATTCCCCCCCCCCCCCCCCCGCCCCTGTCCCGATTTTTCACCCTTGCTGTCTGGTCACCCTCATTGTGGGAAACCCCAATGAAGGCGAAAAAAGGCTCATTGTGTCCACACTAAATGTTTGTCGACAGTAAAGGAAGGGGAAAAGAAAAAAGTCCCTTGTTTAGCTGGAAGTTTTTTGTCACCGAAACTGGGCATTTTCCTTGACAAACGTTGCATTGCCGTGTGGACGCTAACGCAGTTTTGGCGCCAAAGGGCGATTTTTGGTGACAAAACGTGGTAGTGTAGACAAGCCTTTAGTTAATTCAGCCACCCAGGAGGCTGGGAGGGAGAGTGGGTGGGAGAGGAATATGGCAATGGGGACAGGAAGGAGAGTTTAAGGGAGAGGGAGGGAGGCTGTGGGGAACAGAAAAGAACACTGTGGGGATCACAAAGACGACTGAAAAGTGTGGGGAACAGATCAGACCCCCTAGTTTGGCAAACAGGGCAGATTGTGGGGGCACAAAACTAACCCACACAGGGTCCCAAATATTTTCACCCCTCCCCCACCCTGCACCAGATACACAGAGGTAAACGCCGAGATTTTCAGCAATCACTAGTGATTTTCAGTGCCCAACTGAGACCTTTTAAAGGGGCCTGATCAGAAAGTGGGAGCACCCGGCCTCTGAAAATTAGACGCTTTTACAGTGTCTCAAGTCAGACACCCAAAACTTTCTAATCAGTTTTGGAAAATGTAGGCCAAGGGATTAAAATACAATTTGGTGTCAGCCACAGGTGAGAGCCCAGCCCACTAAGCTGTGTCCCTGAACTATGCCCCAGGTTTGGACAAAAACCAGTTACAAGAAGGTTAGTAACGGTTCTTCTCAGAGATGAGTTGCACACGTCCATTTCACGCTAGGTGTGCGGGCCCCGCACACAGTCGCCGGAAACTTTTCCCTCCGTGATACCCCTCAGGCCGGCTCTAGCGCCCTCTAGTGCGGCGCGCTCATGTCACGATATAAGGCGACCGGCCCAGCCCACACCCTCTCAGTTCCTTCTTGCCGGCAACTCCGACAGAGGGTGGGTTGTGGAATGGACGTGAGCAACACGTCTCAAAGAACAATAGTTACAGAAAGGTTAGCAACCGTTTTTCCTCCTTCAAGTGCTCGCACACGTCCATTCCACGTTCGGTGACTCCCAAGCAGTACCGTAAGAGGTGGGCTCGGAGTTCTTGGACACGGAGATTGCAACACTGCCCAACCAAACCCCGTGTCATCTCAAGCTTGCTGAGTGCTGGTGCAGTGGAAAGAAAAAGTATGTCCCAACACCCAGGTCGCCTCTCCACAAATGTCCTGGATCGGACCTGGGCCTTGACCACCACTGAGGAAGCTTGTGCTCTTATAGACTGGGCCACCACGAAGGCAGGTGGCAGGACACCTGCCTGCGCGTAGCCCATGCGAATGCACAACGTGATCCAGGATGAAATTCTCTGAGCTGAAGAGGCTAGGCCTTTTGTCCTATCAGCTACTGCCACAAGGAGCTCTGTGGATTTACGGATCGGCTTGGTCCTTTCCATACAGAACACTAGGGGGCCCCTAACATCCAGAGCGTGGAGACGCTACTGCTCCCTATTCTTGTGCGCCTGTGGGAAGAAAACGGGAAGGAAAATAGCCTGATTACTATGAAACGGCGAGACGACCTTCGGGAGGAACACGGGGTGCGGGCGACATTGTTCCTCGTCCTTAAAGAACCCTGTATACGGAGGTTTTGACAGAAGAGCTCTAATCTCCGAGACTCCTGACTGAGGTAATTGCCATCAGAAAAGCGACCTTGCAGGAAAGGTACAAGAGGGCACAATGCCAGTGGCTCAAAGGGAGGCCCCGTGAGCTCTGACAGGACCAGATTTAAGTCCCGCAGGGGGACGGGTTCCTGGATTTGCAAGTATAGGCTTGAAAACCCTTGAGGCCGTGAATGGAGATTTCGTGTGGTCGACCGCCCAGCAGGCGGTGGGAGCTGAGGTCACGGCTCGGTGTGCTGTCACCGAGGGAATCGCCAGACTGGCTGTTTCAGATGAAGCAGAGACTCCAGGACAGTCTGGGGAGGTGGCCTAGCAGGCGAGAGGTAGGGCCCTGGAACGGGGGGGCCGAGGCCCTGCCGCTTTAGCAGCGGACAAGAGCGGGGTGGGGGGGGAAGCCTCAGGTGAAGAGGTGGAGTGGGGGTGGTGCCTCGGGGGAAGAAGCAGAGCCACAGTTTAAGCGCCGGCGCGCTCCCCCCCTTGTAGGGAGGTTCCAGTGCCCCTAGGTGTGATGACCAAAAGGAGAATCACTTCCATTTGGCGAGGTAAGAAGCTCTCCTAGGAGGTTTCCCGCTGCCTAGCAAGACCTAGCAGACCTGCTGCAAACAGGCCAGTTCCACAGGATGTAACCATGGAGCTTCCGCGCCGTCAGGCAGACGCAGCATTTGGCTGTGATCTTGTGGGATCGGGTACCGACAGAGAGGGAGCAGGAAGTGGGGCCCCACTCCGGCAGGGAGAGGGTTAAAAGCAGCTGGCGGGAGCCTGTGCGAACCTGGCCCATCAGAGGAAGGGAGAAGGCAGCCCATCAGGGCCGGGCTGGGCCCTATAAAAGGCTGCAGGGCTGAGGGGAGCTCACTCCCACCCTGGCCAGGAAGGGAGGAGGACAGGCTCTCCGAGAAGGAGGGCCGCACCCGGGACAAAGCACCGCCGGGCAGGGGGGCCGGGCAGGGAGAGCTCTGGCGAACCCCTGCCAGACTGCAGACCGTGAGATACGGGCCGAGAGGTGCACGGGTCATGGGGAAGCGGCCCAGGGAGCGCGAGCAGTAGAGGGGAGAGGAGGCGGGCAGGACGCGGCTGCCGCCAGAGGGTCCCTGGGTTGGGATCCAGAGTAGTGGGTGGGCCTGGGTCCCCCCCCTCCTCCCTTGCACTGCACCTGGCCGTGGAGGAGCGCGGCCCTGTACAGACTGGGGCTGGCCCCTGAGGCAAGGGGCTAGACTTTGGGGCTGTCGTCGGCCACGGCGGCAGGTGCATGGATGCAGGACTACCGATACCCTCGGGGGGGGAGAACGGAGGGGTGGGCACGGCCAGAGGGCAGTGTCCTGAAGCGGACGCCGTGGACCACGGGAGAGACGCGGGCCCAGAGCCAGAGGGTGCAGACAGAAGAACGGACAACAGGCCAGACGCCGACCAGAAGGCAGCCCTAGCGCTGTCCATGGACTGAGCTAATTCCCAGCGTGACCAGCAGGAGGCGCCGTGGTTGTGAGTCCAACCCACAACAGAAGTGCCCCTGGAGTCGCGACTGACAGGTCTGGAAATGTCCCAAACCAGGGCTGACGTGGCCAGGCTGGGGCTGCGAGGCTCCACCCTGTCCCGCTCGACCTTCAGCGAGACCCTGGGCACAAAAGGAACGGGAGGGCCGGGGGGGGGAAGGCCCAGAACAGGTGTTTTGTCCAAGGGAGTCAGAAGGCATCTGGGAGCGAGACCAGGCTGCAGCCATGCAGGCAGCTGACATTTCCTGTTCTGTCGGGCTGTGAACAGGTCTACGAGGGGAGCACCCCACCACTGGAAAATGGCCCTTGCTACGTCAGGGCACAGGGACCATTCGTGGTGAGAAGAGAAAGATGTGCTGATCTGATCTGCCAGTCCGTTCTGAGCTCCCGAAAGGTGAGACGCTCTGAGGTGGATCGAGTGCTTTATGCAGAACTCCCACAAGCAAATGGCTCCGAACACAGGGGCGAAGGGCAGGCCTCCCCCTGCCTGTCGATGTAAAACATGGCTGCTGTGTTGTCTGTAAGAACTCGCACCACCTTGTTTGTGATGGGGGTGTCACGGAGTCCCCCGGCGATGCTCTGGAACTGCTCCCCATGAAGCTAGTCAGGACTCTGGGGCAGTCTCCTTTCTGTGAGCAGCCTGTCTGCAGGACACACAGCTCCCCCGGCTCCACCTTCCTGGGTCTGACCTCGGAGCATTCAGCATCCTCTGCCCCTCCCTGCGCTTCCCACAGCGAGTCCGCTCAGGCGGGGTCCTGGGGAAGCCAGAGGGTCCTGCACCCCAACTCCACAGTCAGACATGACCCTCAGCCAGCCAGTAAAACAGAGGTTTATTAGACGACAGGGACATGGTCTAACACAGAGCTTGTAGGTGCAGAGAACCGGACCCCTCAGCTGGGTCCATTTTGGGGGGCAGTGAGCCAGACAACCACGTCTGCCCTTCACTCCATGTCTCCAGCCAGCCCCAAACTGAAACTCCCTCCAGCCCCTCCTCCTCTCGCTTTCCCCTTTCCCGGGCCAGAAGGTCACTGGATTCCTTTGTTCTCCAACCCTTTAGCTCTCACCTCACAGGGGGGAAGGGCCCAGGGCATCAGTTGCCAGGAAACAGGGTGTCGGCCATTCTCTGTGTCCAGATCCCTGCACACACCTGCCCTCTAGGGCTCTGCAGTGAACATACCCCCTTATCCCACCCCCAGATACTTCAGAACTGCATAGGGGAAACTGAGGCACTCCCACACTATTTAGAGGAAACATTAAGAACAGTCCCACTTCGTCACAGGGGGTAACAACACCGGACGTGCTAAGCAAACCATCCTGAGCTCTCTGAAGTTTATATGTAACGAGAGTTCCTGTTGGGATCACTGACCTTGTGTCCTGAGGTGCCCCAGGTGGGCCCCCAACCGAGCTTGGATGCATCTGAGATTATAGTTGGGGCCTGACAAAGGGAACGCCCACGCCTACCAACCAGGGGTCTGTCCACCGGTCGAGGGAGGCAAGGACTGGGGCAGGCACTGTGAGCACCGAATCCAAATGATGGCTGTTTGGCCAGTACACTGAGGCCAGCCAAGCCTGAAGGGGTCTGAGGTGGAACCTCGCATACCACAACACGTATGTGCACGTGGCCATGTGACCCAACAGCTGGAGGCCGAAACAGGCTGTCGTGACGGAGTGGGCTTTGACCTGTGATATCAGTGACACCACTGACTGGAAGTGGGCTTCTGGAGGAAGGCCCTGGTGTGGGTAGAACCGAGCACCACTCCGATAAACTCTATCCTCTGAACCGGGACGAGTGTCGACTTCTGCTCGTTTATCAGCAGGCCCAGAGCTCAAAAGGTTGCTTGGATGAGGTGGTTGCTGGTTTCCACCTGGGACTCGGATTGGCCCTTCACCAGCCAGTCGCTAAGATATGGGTACACTGGCACCCCTCACCATCTCAGAAAACTGGCACCCCTCACCATCTCAGGAAGGCTAATACCCTGCATTTCATAAAGACCCATTTGGCTGCTGACAGGCCGAACAGGAGGACGGTAAACTGGTGGTGAGTCTGGTTCACAGCGATCCTGAGAAACCTTAGATTCATAGATATTAAGGTCAGAAGGTCCATTATGATCATCTAGTCTGACCTCCTGCACAATGCAGGCCACAGAGTCTCACCCACCTTCTGTTGCCTCGGAAAATAGAGATATGGAAAAAGACATCTTTCAAATCGAGGGCGGCGTACCCGTCCCCTGCATCCAGGGAAGGAATGATGGAGGCCAGGGAGACCATGCAGAACTTCAGCCTTTTGAGGCGTTGCAGGGCTAGAATGGGTCAGAGACGCCCTTTGGCACTTGGGATTAGGAAATAATGGGAGTGAAACCCTTTCCCTCTTAAGTTCCGAGGCACTTCCTCCACGGCTCCTACCCGGAGAAGGGCTTGCACCTCCTGGGCTAAAAGCTGCTCATGAGACGGGTCCCTGAAGAGGGACGGGGTTGGGGGGGGTAGGAGGGAGGAATGGAAATGAACTGAAGCGTATAACCCTCCTCCAAAGTACTCAGCACCCAGTGGTCTGAGGTGATAAGGGACCTGCACAACTGAAGCAGGAGAGATGGTCCAAAAACAATAAGGAAGCAGGATCCGGTATGGGAACGGTGTAACGCCCTCGGGTGCCCCAACAAAAGTTCTGCTTGGAGCCCCCTGAGTATCCGAGAGGGCCAGGCAGTGAGGCTGAGGCAGATGGGGGCGGCTGTCTGCGCCTATAACTTCTGTTCTGCTTTTTGAAGAGGTCCTGACAAGGCGGCGGGCCTGGGAAGCAGGCAGGCTGTTGGGGCTTGAAATGTTTCCTCGAAGACACCAGGGCACGGAGATTCAAGGACTTGAGGATGGCTCTGGGGGCCTTCAGGCTGTGAAGTTTGGCATCTGTTTGCTCTGAGAAGAGCAAAGTCCCTTCAAATGGAAGGTCTTGAAGAGACTGCTGGACCTTTGTCTGTAGGCCAGAGGACTGATGCCAGGAGCCCCTCTGCACGGCCACTGCTGACGCCATAGCCCCGGCCACCAGATCTGCTGCGTCAAGGGTGGCTTGTGGGCAAGCCCTGGCCACTGCCTTCCCTTCTACCAGAGCAACAATCTCCTGCCTGGACTCTTGGGGAAGCGAGTCTTTAAATTTCAACATGGAGTGAAAGTCATATCTGCCCAGCAGTGCCTGTTGGCTGGAGCTGTGGAGCTATAGACCACTGGTAGAATACATTTCCCTACCAAAATGGTCTTGCTTTTTTTGAGTCTTTTGACTTGGGGGTTGCCCCTCACAACCCTGGCCTTTCCCTCATTGGCTGCCGAGGCCACCAAGGATCCAGGAGGGGGATGGGGGATGTTGGGGATTGGTCCTGCTTTGAGCAGGGCATTGGACTAGATGACCTCCTGAGGTCTCTTCCAACTCTAATCTTCTATGATTCTATGATAAGTACTCCTACCCTATGGCAGAGACATAGTATTTCCTATCTGCCTTCTTTGTCGTGCGGGGCAGTGAGGAAGGGGTCTGCCACAGGATTTTAACTGGACCCAGGATGACCTCATTGAGAGGCAGAGCTATCTCTGATGGGGCCACTGCAGCCCAGATGTTGACCAGGCTGTTGGAGGACTTTTTAACTCCCTCCACTTCCAGCCGTAAGTTCGAGGCCACCTTCTTCCATAACTCCTGGTGAGCCTTGAAGTGTCCTGGGGTGGCAAAACCCCCCTCCCTTCCTCTTCTGGGGGGGGGGAGGAGGCAGCCTGCACCATCACAGGATCTTCCTCCTCTCCTTCTGCACCAACCAGATCCCGTAGCTCCAGGTTCTGAGTGTCTGTGCCTGGCTCAGTATCGTAGTCCGAGTCAGCTGCTGTTCGCTGTGACAGAGGAATCCCTCTGTCAGACACCACTGAGTAGGAGCACCTAGACGGGGGGCCAGGCAGCGGAGGAAAACCCCAGGGGTTCCAAAAAGGCCATTGCATCTGCATGGGCCATTGCCCACTGAGCCAGGCGCTCGGAGGAACCCCCACCCCGGGATCCACCATTGCATAGGGCTGGTTGGTGGGGTACTGGTACCAGTCCCTCGGCTGGGTGCAAGATTCAAACTCCAGCTTGGATGATGAGTCATCTTGTGCGGACGAGGGGGGAGTGGCACCTGTTGGCTCCAAGGGACGGTGCTGAGGATCCAGGGATCGGGCCAAGATGGGGAAGCCTGCTTCGACATAAGCAGAGAGCAAGGGGCCTGGTACCAGACGGGAGCTCAGGGCAACATGCTCCCTTCTGCTTCCCCCACTGCTGGCACCAACTCTTGTACTGCCAGCAATGGTGGTAGTGAACATGCCAGCCAGTCCCTGGCCACAACAAACCCCTCTGGGACAGATGGTACCGCGACCCTGCTGGTGCCTCACTGCCCCTCCGGTGCCGGCGGCTGGTCGGGTCCTGGACTCCACAGAGCCTGTGAACAGGGCGGAGTCGACGGTATCGCCTGTGGAGCAGGGGCACAGGAGTGGCCGGATGCAGGTCGCACTCCCCTGCACTCCCGATGCTTGTCCATTCTTAGCGATGGGGAACCTCTCAGACAGCTGCTGCTTATGCTTCTTTCCTGGCCCTGGGCACGGGGAACGGTGCCAAGAGTCCTGTACAGACTCTCTCTGCAGCAGCTCTTCGTACCAACACTGAGGTACACGCTGCCAAGTTTGACTGGCTCGGCTCTGCAGTCAAATTGTGCACGACAGGCTGGGGACACAGCACAATCTGGGGGCCTGGCCAGGTGGCTACAGCCCCGCACATCAGGGACCGAGCAGGAAGAACGGCTCTTCACACATTTATCGATAGTGTGCAGGGGAACCTGCCTGACCCGGAGGGCTCCAACCAGGGGACACGGGCTGGGGTTTCTGCTGCCAGGAGTAAGGAAGCCCGGGAGTCTCTGCACGTTGCAGGGGCTGATTCTCTCACTAACTCTCCAGCCCAAGTCAATGTCAGACCCTCACTCTGCGGAGTGAAGAGGAATCTGACCTTAGATAAACTCACTCTGGAAATAAGACAAAGTGAACAATGAAGGAGGCTCACTGGTGAGCAGCTTCTCCCCAGGGCTGGGTGAATGCAGAGCTGTCTGCTCTTGTGACTTTACCGTGCGTCTCATGATAGCAGGGGGTTTATTAAAACCCCAGTTCCTGCACTCATGGGATTAGGGGAGAGTCTCAGCTCTCTTTTCTTACAGCACTAACTTCTAGTCCTTCTAGCAGCAGAGAAAACCCTGGAAATATGTCCTCTAAAGGCTCAAACCAGAGGGCAAATAAAAATAAGCTCCAATATTCTTCCCAAAATACTCACAACATTTAAGCCAAACTCAGGATTTTGGGGGCCTGACTGGTGATGTCTGAACACTCGGGGCTGTCGATATTGGGATTCCCCATCACTCGGTGTCTGGGAATTGAGACAAGACATCTCAGAGCCCTCCCTGCTCTAGCTCTAGGGTCTTTGGGACCTTCTGGCCTATGCACCTCTGCTGCTCTGCCTGGGAAATGACCACACACGGGGGGCGGGGGGTCCCCCGAAGGGCGGCAGAGGCAGCTGCAAGTGAGACTGGTAGCAGAAATCTGGGGTGTTTGGGGAGGGAACAGCATGAGAGTCCCATTTTGGAGGGTGCCAAAAATGTCTTTTGTATGGATCTAAGTCCTGTGGCCCCCCGCCCCCATATGTCCCTCTGTCCCCCACATTTACACTGACTCCTGTGAGAAAATGCCCCTGCGGGCCCCTCTGTCCCCTCTCCCGGCTCACACTGACACCACCATCACCCGCTTTGTCTCTGTTTCCCCGTGGCCCTAGGTCAGGCTGTGTCCCGCACTCACCATCGGTCCGGTTGTAGAGCTCACGCAGGGTGTTCAGACTCGCATTGAACCAGGCCTCCAAGCGCCGTGACCAAAAGAGCTGAAAGTCCCAGAACTCCGGACCCTCGTTCTGCGCCATCCATGCTGTGCGAGGCTCCACCCTCTGCATCCCGCTGGCGTAGACGAAGATGGCCTGATCGTCCACGTACCCAACACGGCTGAACCAGGGCAGCCCCGGGCCGGGCTCGGACACCACCGTGTTCAATATGCGCCTGGTGTGCAGGCCTGGTGGGAAAGATTGGGGGCAGGGAGGTCAGACTCAACCAGACCCTGCCAGGGAGCCCCGGGCGATACACGAGAGGCAGGAGTGCTCCTGTGGGAGGGAGACCTGTGGAATGGCCCACAGAACAGCCTGCCCGGGGAGAAAGGGTGGTGGGAGTAGGAGGAGAAGTGGGGCAAGGATGGCCGGGGTGGGGGTGGGGGGGAGTTGGAGTGTGTGAGGAGTAGGGGAGCAGATGGGGAGAGTGTACTGGGGGCATGGGGGGGGGCTGAAGGGGAGTGTGAAGAAGGAAAGGGGGCCCAGGAGGAAGGGCAGAGTTGGAGGGGGATGTGAGGAGCAGGAGGGGGATGTTATGGGGGAGGGTGGGGCAGGAGAAGGGCTAGGGCTGTAGGAGATGCAGGAGCTGAAGCTGGGGGTACAAGGGGGGGGCAGGGGGAATGTGTCCAAGGTGCAGGTGGGAGACAGGGCCCCAGCTGTGCACACAATTTACCATAAATTTATTCAGAATATAAGAACAGCCATACTGGATCAGACCAAAGGTGCATCTAGCCCAGTATCCTGTCTTCAGACATAGGCCAATGCCCAGTGCCCCAGAGGGAGTGAACCTAACAGGTAATGATCAAGTGATCTCTCTCCTGCCATCCATCTCCACCCTCTGACAAACAGAGGCCAGGGACACCATTCCTTACCCATCCTGGCTAACAGCCATTTTTGGACCTGTCCTCCATTAAATTATCTAGTTCTTTTTTGAACCCTGTTATACTCTTGGCCTTCACAACATCCTCTGGCAAGGAGTTCCACAGGTTGATTGTGCGTTGTGTGAGGAAATACTTCCTTTTGTTTGTATTACACCTGCTGCCTATTAATTTCATCTGGTGATCCCAAATTCTTGTGTTATTGTGAAGGGGGTAAATAACACTTCCTAATTCACTTTCTCCTCACCAGTCATGACTTTATGGACCTCTTAGCCCCCTTAGTCATCTCTTTTCCAAGCTGAAAAGTTCCAGTCTTATTTATCTCTCCTCCTATGGAAGCTGTTCTATACCCCATATCACATTTGTCGCCTTTTTCTGATGGGATGACCACATCTGCACACTGTATCCACGATGTGGGCATCCCATGGATTTATATGGAGGCAATCAGATATTTTCTTATGATCTATCCTTTTCCAAATGATTTCCAACATTCTGTTCGCTTTTTTGACTGCTGCTGCACATTGAGTGGATGTTTTCAGAGAACTATCCACACTGACTCCAAGATCTCTTTCTTGAGTGGTAACAGCTAATTTAGACCCCATCATTTGATATGTATAGTTCAGATTATGTTTTCCAATGTGCATTACTTTGCATTTATCCACATTGAATTTCACCTGCCATTTTCATAGAATTATAGAATATCAGGGTTGGAAGGGACCTCAGGAGGTCATCTAGTCCAACCCCCCTGCTCAAAGTAGGACCATCCCCAACTAAATCATCCCAGCCAGGGCTTTGTCAAGGCTGGCTTAAAAACCTCTAAGGATGGAGATTCCACCACCTCCCTAGGTAACCCATTCCAGTGTTTCACCACCCTCCTAGTGAAAAAGTTTTTCCTAATATCCAACCTAAACCTCCCCCACTGCAACTTGAGACCATTACTCCTTGTTCTGTCATCTGCTACCACTGAGAACAGTCTAGATCCATCCTCTTTGGGACCCCTTTCAAGTAGTTGAAAGCAGCTATCAAATCCCCCCTCACTCTTCTCTTCTGCAGACTAAACAATCCCAGTTCCTTCAGCCTCTCCCCATAAGTCATGTGTTCCAGTCCCCTAATCATTTTTGTTGCCCTCCACTGGATGCTTTTCAGTTTTTCCACATCCTTCTTGTAGTGTGGCACCCAAAAATGGACACAGTACTCCAGATGAGGCCTCACCAATGTCGAATGGAGAGGAACGATCACGTCCCTCAATCTGCTGGCAATGCCCCTACTTATACAGCCCAAAATGCCACTGGCCTTCTTGGCAACAAGGGCACACTGTTGATTCATATCCAGCTTCTCGTCCACTGTAACCTCTAGGTCCTTTTCTGCAGAACTGCTGCCTAGCCATTCGGTCCCTAATCTATAGCAGTGCATGGGATTCTTCCATCCTAAGTGCAGGACTCTGCACTTGTCCTTGTTGAACCTCATCAGATTTCTTTTGGACCAATCCTCTAATTTTTCTACGGCCCTCTGTATCCTGTCCCTACCCTCCAGCGTATCTACCTCTCCTCCCAGTTTAGTGTCGTCCTCAAACTTGCTGAGGGTGCAATCCACGCCATCCTCCAGATCATTTATGAAGATATTGAACAAAACCAGCTCGAAGACTGACCCTTGGGGCACTCTGCTTGATACCGGCTGCCAACGAGACATGGAGCCATTGATCACTACCCGTTGAGCCGGACGATCTAGCCAGCTTTCTATCCACCTTATAGTTCATTCATCCAGCCCATAATTCTTTAACTTGCTGGCAAGAATACTGCGGGAGACCATGTCAAAAGCTTTGCTAAAGTCAAGGAATAACATGTCCACGGCTTTCCCTTCATCCACAGAGCCAGTTATCTCGTCATGAGCTAGTTATCTCGTCATATTTTGTTGCTCAGTCACCCAGTTTTGTGAGATCCCTTTATAACTCTTCGCAGTCTGCTTCAGACTTAACTTATTCACGCTGTGGCTGCACCTAGGTCCCCTGTAGGGACCAGGCCCCCTGTTGTGCCAGTCATTGCACGGGCCCTGCCCCATGGAACTCACAGGCTGATCACCCGTCCCTACGGTTGGGTTCACCCCACAGATCCACAGGCAGGATCAGAGCCAAAGCGGGGGGTGGGGAAGCGCAACAGCTCCCAGACAAAGGGCCCGATGCTGCAGACACTGAACCCCTGATCCCTTCACTCTGGTGAGCGTCCCTCTGACGTCAGACACTGCTCAAGGGAGTTACACACACCCTTTCTGATCCCCACAACTGGCTCTCCCTTCCAGCCTCCCACACTCATCCTCGGTAACTTCAGCTTCCAAGGCAATGGCCCATACGACCCTCTGCTCCTCATCTCCTCTGCATTCACCTGGCCACCCTGGGTCAGCTCCCCGACTCTCCAAAAGGGCCATGCACTGGACTTGGGTTCACCAGGCCCTGCTCTCTCAGCTCTCCGGTGCGGATTCCCCTTCTCCAGCTATCATCACGTCTCTCTCAGCATCACCCATCAGCCACATCTCCCCATGTTTTACAATGAATAGTGTGTGTGCCTCAGTTTCCCCTATGAACTGCATGGTTAACAAGGTGGGGGAAAAGATTAATTGCTCGGCAGAGATCCAGGTGTGACTGATGCCTCACTATCTGGGGTCTGTGCCCCATGCTGATGGGGCATCCCAGAAGACAACTGCCTGGACATTTGGCACCTAGCAACTAATGACCATGGATGACCCATCCTCTGCAGGAAGCCAGCCAGCTGTGACCATCTGGAAAACAAAGAGCTGAGGACAAGGCCAGGTGACAATGTTTGGCAAGAACAAGAACAAAAGACTAAGGAGGGGCCCCTTGAGGCTAAGTGTGGGCTGCTGGAGGGAGGAGAAGCTTCTGGACTGGGACAAAAGAGAAACTTCTGGGTTCTGCACAGACCCAGATGGACTTGGCTGTAACTTTCCATTCTCTAATGGAAAGCCTGTTGAGAGTCTTTAGAGGTTAAATTTAGAGGAGAGAGCAACAAGGGTGATGTCGTGGTGGGCATCTGCTATAGACCACCAGACCAGGAGGATGAGGTAGACGAGGCTTTCTTCAGACAACTAACAAGTTTCCAGATCACAGGCCCTGGGTCTAATGGGGGACTTCAATTACCCTGAAATGTGCTGGGAGAGCAATACAGCAATGCACAGACAATCCAGGAAGTTTTTGGAGAGTGTTGAGGACAACTTCCTGGTACAAGTGCTGGAGGAAACAACTGGGGTCCTGCTCCTCTTGACCTGCTCACCAACAAGGAAGAATTAGTCGGGGAAGTAGAAGTGGATGGCAACCTGAGCAGCAGTGACCATGAGATGGTCGAGTTCAGGATCCTGACAAAAGGAAGAAAAGAGAGCAGCAGAATATGGACCCTGGACTTGAGAAAAGCAGACTTTGACTCCCTCAGGAAACTGATGGGCAGGATCCCCTGAGAGGCTAATACGAGGGGGAAAGCAGTCCAGGAGAACTGGCTGTATTCTGAAGAAGACTTATTGAGGGCAGAGAAACAAACCATCCCGCTGTGCAGAAAGAATGGTGAATATGGCAGGTGACCAGCTTGGCTTAACAGTGAAAATCTTTGGTGAGCTTAAATACAAAAAGGAAGCTTACATGAAGTGGAAATTTGGACAGATGACTAGGGAGGAGTATAACAATACTTCTCAAGCATGCAGGGATGTAATCAGGAAGGCCAAAGCACAACTGGAGTTACAGCTAGCAAGGGATGTGAAGGGTAACAAGAAGGGCTTCTACAGGTATGTTAGCAACAAGAAGGTGGTCAGGGAAAGTGTGGGACCCTTACTGAATGGGGAAGGCAACCTAGTGACAGACGATGAAGAAAAAGCTGAAGTACTCACAATGCTTTTTTTGCCTCAGTCTTCACAGACAAGGTCAGCTCCCAAACTGCTGCACTGGGCAGCACAGTGTGGGGAGGAGGTGAGCAGCCCTCAGTGGTGAAAGAACAGGTTAAGGACTATTTAGAAAAGCTGGACGTGCAAAAGTCCACGGAGCCGGATCTAATGCATCCGAGGGTGCTGAAGGAGTTGGCTGATGTGATTGCAGAGCCATTGGTCATGATCTTTGAAAACTTGTGGTCATCGGGGGAGGTGCCGGATGATTGGAAAAAGGCTAATGTAGTGCCCATCTTTAAGAAAGAGAAGAAGGAGAATACAGAGAACTACAGACCGGTCAGCCTCACCTCAGCCCTTGGAAAAATCATGAAGCAGGTCCTCAAGGAATCAATTTAGAAGCACTTGGAGGAGAGGAAGCTGATCAGGAACAGTCAACATGGATTCACCAAGGGCAAGTCATGCCCGACCAACCTGATTGCCTTCTATGATGAGATAACTGGCTCTGTGGATATGGGGAAAGCGGTGCATGTGATATACCTTGACTTTAGCAAAGCTTTTGATACGGTCTCCCACAGTAGTCTTGCCAACCATATAAGAAGTATGGGTTGGATGAATGGACTATAAGGTAGATAGAAAGCTGGCTAGATTGTCGGGCTCAACGGGTAGTGATCAACAGCTCCATGTCTAGTTGGCAGCCGGTATCAAGCGGAGTGACCCAAGGGTCGGTCCTGGGGCCGGTTTTGTTCAACATTTTCATTAATGATCTGTCTGGATGCTGGGTTGCATTGCACCTTCAGCAAGTTCGTGGATGACACTGAACTGGGGGGAGAGGTAGATACGCTGGAGGGTAGGGATAGGGTCCACAGTGACCTAGGCACATTGGAGGATTGGGCTGAAAGAAATCTGATGAGCTTCAACAAGGGAAAGTGCAGAGTCCTGCACTTAGGAGAGAAGAATCCCATGCACTGCTACAGGCTGGGGACCGACTGGCTAAGCAGCAGTGCTGCAGAAAAGGACCCGGGGATTACATTGGATGAGAAGCTGGATATGAGTCAGCAGTGTGCCCTTCTTGCCAAGAAGACCAACAGCATATTGGGCTGAATTAGTAGGAGCATTGCCAGCAGATGGAGGGAAATTATTATTCTCCTCTATCCAGCACTGGTGAGGCCACATCTGAAGTATTGTGCCCAGTTTTTGGGGATCCCACTACAGAAAGGATGTGGACAAATTGGAGAGAGTCCAGCGGAGGGCAACAAAAATGATTAGGGGGCTGGGGCACATGACGGATGAGGAGAGGCTGAGGGAACTGGGCTTATTTAGTCTGCAGAAGAGAAGAGTGAGGGAGGGATTTGAGAGCAGCCTTCAACTACCTGAAGGGGGGATCCAAAGAGGATGGAGCTCGGCTGTTCTCAGTGGTGGCAGAAGACAGAACAAGGAGCAATGGTCCCAAGTTGCAGTGGGGGAGGTCTAGGTTGGATATTAGGAAACACTATTTTACTAGGAGGGTGGTGAAGCACTGGAATGGGTTACCTAGGGAGGTGGTGGAATCTCCTTCCTTAGAGATTTTTCAGGCCCAGCTTGACAAAGCCCTGGCTGGGATTATTTAGTTGGGGATGGTCCTGCTTTGAGCAGGGGGTTGGACTAGATGCCCTCCTGAGGTCTCTTCCAACCCTAATCTCCTATGATTCGATGACCCCATAGGGCCAGGGTGCATGGGGGCCTAACCCTGTTTAGGTCAAACCAAGCCTGTTACTGAGGTGACACAAGGGCACCAATGAGCATTAAACCACTTAAAACAAACCCCAGACCCACCCCGCAGCCTTACCCAGCTCAATACAGGCTGCTGAGCTCCCCAGGGTCTGAGCTGCTGCCTCATGGGGAACAACGAAGATTCAAGTCCACGCCTGGAAAAGCAGGATGTGCCTTCCCCTCTCCTCACCCCACCCTAGTGGGATCCGGCAGTTATGTCCCGGGCAGACTGCGAAGAGCTACAAAAAGATCTCACAAAACTGGGTGACTGGGCAACAAAATGGCAGGTGAAATTCAGTGTGGATAAATGCAAAGTGATGCACACTGGAAAACATAATCCTAACTATTCATATATAATGATGGGGTCTAAATTAGCTGTTGCCACTCAAGAAAGAGATCTTGGAGTCATTGTGGAGCGTTCTCTGAAAACATCCACTCAATGTGCAGCGGCCGTCATAGAAGCAAATAGAATGTTGGGAATCATCAAGAAAGGGATCGACAATATGACAGAAAATATCATATTGCCTCTATATAAATCCATGGTACATCCACATCTTGAATACTGCGTGCAGATGTGGTCACCCCATCTCAAAAAAGATATACTGGAACTGGAAAATGTTCAGAAAAGGGCAAGAAAAATGATTAGGGATATAGAAAGGCATCCGTATGAGGAGAGATTAATAAGACTGGGACTTTTCAGCTTGGAAAAGAGGCGACTATGGGGGAATATGATAGAGGGCTATGAAATCATGCCTGGTGTAGAGAAAGTAAATAAGGAAGTGTTATTTACTCCTTCTCATAATACAAGAACAAGGGGCCACCAAATGAAATTAATAGGTAGCGGGTTTAAAACAAACACAAGAAAGTATTTTTTTCATGCAACGCACTGTCAACCTCCGGAACTCCTTGCCAGAGGGTGTTGTGAAGGCCAAGACCATAAGGGGCTTCAAAAGGGAGCTAGATAGATTCATGGCAGATAGGTCCGTCAATGGCCATTAGCCAGGATGGGCAGGAATGGTGTCCCTAGCCTCTGTTGGCCAGCAGCTGGGATTGGGTGACAGGGCATGGATCACTTGAGGATAACCTGTCTGTTCATTCCCTTCGGGGCACCTGCCATTGGCCACTGTCGGAGGACAGGATACTGGGCTGGATGAACCTTTGGTCTGACCTAGTATGGCCGTTCTTATGTTCTTACAGGAGATCCGAACAGCACAAATGCAGCAGCTGTTCTGTGCTCTGCAACAGGAGCTCACGCCCAAATGAAGACCTGATTAACGCACAGATTGAGGGGCTCCAAACTCTCCCCCCGACCCTGGGGCGCCAACACACCACCAGAGAAAGAGAAGGAGTTGACATCTCCTCCCTGGGATGACACCTCGAACAACCTGCTTCCACGACAGATATGACCCATTGCCATTGCGGACTGTGGGTGCGACTAGACTGGTGCTGACACAACTTAGCCATACGGAGCCAAGGACAAGCCGCACTCAGGAGTCCCAGGCCCTGGGGATAAACCCAGCAGGAAGACCCTTCTGGGAGCCATTAAAGGTCAAAGATCCAAGAAGCCTTTTCCCTTCATTTCATGCTGATCTACCTGGGGGGGCGGGGGGAGGGGGGTTAATTTACGCCTTCCACTAGCTATCAGCCTGCGATCCGCACACAGGAATCCTGTCTGAAAGCCCCACCTAGGGTGACCCGATGTCCCGATGTTATAGGGACAGTCCCGATTTGGGGGCTTTTTCTTATATAGGCAACTATTACCCCCCAACCCCAGTCCCGATTTTTCACACTTGCCCTCTGGTCACCCTCGCCCCACCCTGCCTTGAGAATGACCCAGCCTGGGCAGCGCCTGGCCCCGGGGATGCCCCGCAGCCCGGGAGCCTCACGGGGCAGCAAGAGGCTTGTCCGCAGGTGCAGCACCCATGGGTGCCGGTCCGAGCGGGGCCGCACCCCCCGGCTGGGGGCGGTCGGCGTGAGATGCCGGGGTCACCGCTCGGGTCAGGGGCGCTCAGCCTCCCACGGCACATTGTCCCTGCAGCCCCCGGCAGCGCCGGGCACAAGGGGGCCAGGACCCCCCCCCCGTCACTATAGCAACGTCACTGATCCCTGTCAGCGACCGCTCAGTGCCGGGGGGGACGCGGGGGGGTCTCCCGACACCTCTGAACTCAGAGCCCAGAACCGCCCCCCCCGGCACCCAGCTCCCTGCACCCCCCAACACAATCCCCCGGCCCGGCTGCCCCCCCCACCACCCAGCTCCCCACACCCCCCCAGCACAGCCCCCCCGGCCCGGGGTCTCCCCCTGGCACCCAGCTCCCCACACCCCCCCGACACCCCCCGGGCCCGGCTGCCCCCCCCAGCACCCAGCCCCCCCCGACACCCCCCGGCCCGGCTGCCCCCCCCGGCACCCAGGCCCCCCCGACACCCAGCTGCCTGCCCCCCCCGACACCACCCCCCGGCCCGGCTGCCCCCCCCGGCACCCAGCTCCCTGCCCCCCCGACACCCCCCCTGGCCCGGCTGCACCCCCCCCAGCACCCAGCTCCCTGCCCCCCCCGACAGCCCCCGGGCCCGGCTGCCCCCCCCAGCCCCCAGCCCCCCCTGACACCCCCTGGCCCGGCTGCCCCCCCCGGCACCCAGGCCCCCCCGACACCCAGCTGCCTGCCCCCCCCCGACACCACCCCCCGGCCCGGCTGTCCCCCCCCGGCACCCAGCTCCCTGCCCCCCCCGACACCCCCCGGGCCCGGCTGCCCCCCCCAGCACCCAGCCCCCCCCGACACCCCCCCGGTCCGGCTGCCCCCCCCCAGCACCCAGCTCCCCGCCCCCCCCGACACCCCCCCCGGCCCGGCTGCCGCCCCCGGCACCCAGCTCCCCGCCCCCCCCCGACACCACCCCCCGGCCCGGCTGCCCCCCCCGGCACCCAGCTCCCTGCCCCCCCCCCCGACACCACCCCCCAGCCCGGCTGCCCCCCCCCCGGCACCCAGCTCCCCGTAGCCTCGGGGCTGCCCGGCCCGGAGCCGCGACTCGCTCCCCGGCCGAGGTCGCTGTTCCATGGATGCCGAGGCTGGAGTTTCCCCTGCTTCGGGCTGGAGCTCGGGGGGCCGCCCCCCATTGTCCCCCCCGCCCCCCGCCGGGGACCCCCCGCCGAGCCTCCAGGGGGCCCGCGGCAGCTCGGGCTCCAGTCGGTCCGGGGGCCCAGGGGCCGGGGCTCTCGCCGCGCTCCCGGAGCTCGGCCGCTGCTCTGGCCGGCGAGGGGCTCGGACCGCGTCGCGGGGCCGGTGAACGAAGCGCTCGGCGCCGCTCTCCCCTCGGGGGAGTGAGACACAATCATCCCGGGCACCCCACAGCGCCGCCATCCCCGCCTGGGCATGGGGAGAGGAGTCCAGGCTCCAGCCCCCTGCTCTACCCCCTAGACCCCACCTCCCTCCCAGAGCCAGGGAGAGAACCTAGGAGTCCGGGCTCCAGCCCCCTGCTCTACCCCCTAGACCCCACCTCCCTCCCAGAGCCAGGGAGAGAACCCAGGAGTCCGGGCTCCAGCCCCCTGCTCTACCCCCCTAGAGCCCACCTCCCTCCCAGAGCCAGGGAGAGAACCCAGGAGTCCTGGCTCCAGCCCCCTGATCTACCCCCCTAGACTCCACTTCCCTCCCAGAGCCAGGGAGAGAACCCAGGAGTCCAGGCACCAGCCCCCTGCTGTACCCCACTAGGTCCCACTTCCCTCCCAGAGCCAGGGAGAGAACCCAGGAGTCCAGGCACCAGCCCCCTGCTCTACCCCACTAGACCCCACCTCCCTCCCAGAGCCAGGGAGAGAACCTAGGAGTCCGGGCTCCAGCCCCCTGCTCTACCCCCCTAGAGCCCACCTCCCTCCCAGAGCCAGGGAGAGAACCCAGGAGTCCTGGCTCCAGCCCCCTGATCTACCCCCCTAGACCCCACTTCCCTCCCAGAGCCAGGGAGAGAACCCAGGAGTCCAGGCACCAGCCCCCTGATCTACCCCCCTAGACCCCACTTCCCTCCCAGAGCCAGGGAGAGAACCCAGGAGTCCAGGCACCAGCCCCCTGATCTACCCCACTAGACCCCATCTCCCTCCCAGAGCCAAAGGATAGAACCCAGGAGTCCGGGCTCCAGCCCCCTGATCTAGGCACAGGCAGACGATGACCTACCACCTTTATTTTCTCTGCTTTTGCAGGTCACTCGGCTGTTTACATCATTTCTGGGAACTCTTTTTGGTGCGTCTCCTCCTCTGGCGGGGAGAGGAGGTTCCGAGGCTCTGGGGCCTGGGAAGGTTGCCCCATGCTGCAGTAGGGTCACTGTGGTCGTTAGTATCACTGGGTTTTGGATCCTGCCCTGGGCTGGTCTCTCGTGGTCTGGGGAGCCAGGCTCATGGGAAACTTCCCCATCTGGGATGCTGTCAAGGCGGATTCCCCACTGGCACTTCGAGCGCAGAAGGTGGGGATCCACAAGGTCTCTACACATTAATACTGGCCACTCCAGGCTTGTATTAAACTCCCACGGTTCCAGATCCCCCTGGCCTTGGGCTGGGAAATGCTGCCACCAAACGCCGAACCCCTCTGAGAGCCCAGGAAGGCACACTCGGGAATTCCTTCCTGTGGGGTACCCCCAAGCTCTCCCCCCCCCCCCCGGGGAAAAGCTGAAAAAAGGAAAAGAAAAAGAAATCAGCTGTTGCCAGCAACTAACTGAAAAACGTGCATGGACCTCTAAAGACACAGAAATCCAAGCATGGTCTTCAAAAAGGTACATTTTATTAAGGAAGAAAGAAAGAGAGAGAGAGAAAGAAAGAAAGAACAAGCATGTGGAGACTCAGGCAGTTGCTACATATTAAAAGAGCAGCTGCAAGGATTCAGCACTAAGAGTGACGTTCTTGGGGTCCAGCTTAAAGGTTACAAAACCCCTGCGCTTCAGGGCAGGGGAAAGCAAGTCACAAAGTTCCATGAAAGTGCCCTTACGCATGCGAAAGTTTCGCAACCACTGGGAATCATCCCAGACCTGCAACACTGTGCGGTCCCACCAGTCTGTGCTTGTTTCCCGGGCCCAGAATCGGCGTTCCACAGCATGAACCTGCCCCATTAGCACCATGATGCTCGCATTGCCAGGGCCCCTGCTCTGAGAGAAGTCTGTGTCCATGTCCTCATCACTCACGCCATGGCGCTGACGTCGCCTACTCGCCTGGTATCGCTTTGCCAGGTTCTGGTGCTGCATGTACTGCTGGGTAACGCGTGTGGTGTTTCATGTGCTCCTAATTGCCCAAGTGAGCTGAGCGGGCTCCATGCTTGCCATGGTATGGCGTCCGCACAGGTAACTCAAGAAAAAAGGTGCGAAATGATTGTCTGCTGTTGCTTTCCCGGAGGGAGGGAGGGAACGGGGGCCTGACGATATGGACCCAGAACCACCCACGACAGTGTTTTAGCCCCATCAGGCATTGGGATCTCAACCCAGAATTCCAATGGGCAGCGCAGACTGCAGGAACTGTGGGATAGCTACCCACAGTGCAGCACTCCGGAAGTTGACGGTTGCCTCGGTACTGTGGAAGCACTCCGCCGAGTGAATGCACTTAATGCACTTAGAGCATTTTGTGTGGGGACACACACAAATCGACTATCTAAAAACGATTTCTAAAAAACCGACTTCTATAAATTCGACCTAATTTCGTAGTGTAGACATACCCTTAGAATTTAGTAAGTAATCTAGCTAGGTATGTGTTAGATTATGATTTCTTTAAATGGCTGAGAAAATAGCTGTGCTGAAGTGAATGAATATTCCTGTCTGTGTGTCTTTTTTGTAACTTAAGGTTTTGCCTAGAGGGATTCTTTATATTTTGAATCTAATTACCCTGTAAGGTATCTACCATCCTGATTTTACAGAGGTGATCCTTTTTTTTTTTTTTACTGTTTCTTTTATTAAAATGTTTCTTTTCAAGAACTGAATGCTTTTTTCATTGTTCTAAGATCCAAGGGCTTGGGTCTGTGCTCATCTATGCAAATTGGTGAGGATTTTTACCAAACCTTCCCCAGGAAGTGGGGTGCAAGAGTTGGGAGGATTTGGGGGGGAAAGACATTTCCAAACAACGCTTTCCCAGTAACCCAGATAAACGTTTGGTGGTGGCAGTGGAAGTCCAAGGGCAAAGGGTAAATAGTTTGTACCTTGGGGAAGTTTTATCCTAAGCTGGTAAAAGTCAGCTTAGGAGGTTTTCATGCAGGTCCCCACATCTGTACCCTAGAGTTCAGAGTGGGGAAGGAACCTTAACACCAGTGGATGCATCCAATGAAGTGGGTTTTAGCCCATAAAAGTTTATGCCCAAATACATTTGTTAGTCTCTAAGGTGCCAGAAGTACTCCTCGTTTTTTGGGGTTTTTTGCTGATACAGACTAACAGGGCTACCACTCTGAAATAAATGAGTGCATCTCTCCCCAAAATAGATCTGTAAGCACAAAGAACACCCTGGAGGCCAGGCCTTTAAACGTTAGGAAACATCAGAGTTAACGTGACGTGTACATACTTCGCGCAGTGCTGTTGTGCATGTGTGTTATGATACAGACTCACCAATGTAGCCTTGGGGTCAATTCACTGCCCCCCACAGCATGAATTTCCTCCAGACTGCCAAGGGAAGTGGTGCTTCCTCCATCCCTTGATGAGATGCCTTTCTGGGGTCTGCTTTGCTCCAAAACTCGCTACTGCGCCATGCAGGAGGCCTGTGATGTGTAGGGGGCCAGATGAGATGATCTAACAGTCTCTTCTGGCCTTCAAGTCTCCAAATCTCTGCAAAACCAAGTGCGGCACATTGAGCATCCTCTGATGGTTCTGATGGTGGCCTGCTTGAACCCTTGCACGACCACTGAGTGTGTGGGGGTGACCCAGGGGGACCAGCTCAAACACGCACAGGAGCCGGCTCGGGGCAGGACATGAGCCCTGCAGGGCAGGGGTGGGTTTGGCAGTGACATCACAGGGGCCTTTTGCAGCACTCAGCTGATTGGTCAAAGGTGGTTGGGAGGCGGTGACCTCACAGAGAGTCCATGACAAGGGCCAGGGAGGACAGGCTGCAGGGCAGGGGGATCTCAGAGACCCCCGGGGCTTTGCTGCAGGGAGTCTCCTTCTTGAGGTGTCTCCTTGAGGACTGAGAGAGAATTCAGGGTCTCGTATGTGAGCGCGAGGTGGAGCATCTCTGGAGTTTTCTCCTTTCCCACTGCTCATTGAGCGAGAAGACAGACGTCCCCGTGGAGAAGGTAAGAGCCCCAGAGAGGTTTGGTACCGAGGCAGCCTGATCCACCCGGTGCTGGCCAAATTCTCGGCACGGAAAACAGGAGGTTAAGGTGGGACAATTTTACCCCAGCTTGGCCTTTGTCCCTTCGAGTCCTTGGGGTTTGTCTTTTTTGGTTTCCCTTTTCCTGCTTCCCTCCCTCCACTGGCGAGGAGGGGGCTGCTCTGTCGCCCTCATGGTGGGAGGCCTCCCAAAGAGATGGGACAGGAAGCGTGCTCTGAGAGTGATCCTCACCGGTGACCTGAGCCATCCCTGGGCCATCTGGGGAACCCTCAGCCCACCGCCAGAGTCTCCACGCTGACTGGCTGAGCAGGGGGTCTCGTGGCAGGGAGGAGACTCAGGACTTTGTTGTTCTCGTTTAAGGCCCAGCAAATAAGCCAGAACCAATCATCTGCTTGGTGAATTGTTCTCCTTCTCGCTGCTGATTGTCTCTGAGCCGTCCCTGGTTCTCGCTGGTGTTCTCGTGCTTCTAAAACACTTGCTGAAGAATCAGTGTGAATGGTTGTTGGTCTGTAGCTCATTGCAGGTCCCTTTATTCTGATCCTTCAGTGTGTGAAACTCCAGACTGATGGTTTGTTTGAAAGTCAGGACACCCGGGTCCTGTTCCCAAATCTCTCCCGACAGGTTGTGTGTTGGAAGACAAGGCCCTTCTCAGCCTTCGTTTCTCCCTCTGTCAGTTGGGGAGAACAATCCTCTCACACCTGCCTCCCGGTGGGGGAAGGCTGGGGAGCTGTGGGGACCTGTTTGAGAGCGTCACTCGTAGCAGTGTATCATAGGAGGTGTCGTATCGGGCTGAGTCATTCCAGAGGATGATGTCGTGCAGCAGAACCCCGTTTTCCCAACCTGGCGTGACACAGCTTTGCATGGGAACCGAACCAAGGGCGTACACAGGTCCAGAAGCCGGCGATTTCTCCTTTGGCCGCTAGATGGCGCTGCAGGCTCCCACTTCCCCCTTCTCCTGGTCAGCGCAATGGGGGTTAGTCTCCCCAAAAAGAACGCCCTTCTCGTTTGAACGTTCCTTGACGTGCACCCTGTGGACTGTCGGGATACGTGTCCAAAAGTTGCAGGGCTTGTTTCATGGTCTCCACAATGACAATCTTGCTTCCTTTTTAGACGTGACGACCTTTTTGGTCAAGATCCTTGATTCAGGGACTTATCCCGGAAGACCCAAAGTATTTGGGAGATAAGACTTGTCTGGAAGGGCGCACAGGGCTAAAGTGTTTTTGGCCATAGCAGGTGCCTTGTCCCAAGAGTGACGTCAATCCCCCTTCCAAACGTGTTTTGAGTAGTGTTGTGTGTGTGACGTGTTGTGTGTCATGTTATGTTTGTTTGTGTCTGTCTGTGTGACGTGTTGTGTGTCGTGTTGTGCAACGTGTTGTGTGTGCGTGTGTGGTGAGGTGTTTGTGGTGTCATGTGACGTGGTGTGTGTGACATGGTGTGTGGGGGCGTGTGTGTGTGACATATTGTGTGTGTGTCATGTTGTGTGTGTTTGTGTCTGCCTATGTGACGTGTTGTGTGTTGCGTGTGTGACGTATTGTGTTTCATGTTGTGTGTCGCGTTGTGTGTGTGCTTGTGTGACATGCGACGTGTTGTGTGTGATGTGCGAGGTGCAACGTGCAACGTGCGATGTTTTATCTGTGCGACATGCAACGTGCGACGTGGTGTGTGTGCGTGCGATGTGCAACGTGTTGTGTGTCTGACATTCGATGTGTTGTGTGTGTGACATGCAACGCGCGACATGTTGCGTGTGTAGGTGTGACGTGCGACGTGCAATGTGCCACGTGTGAAGTGTTTGTGTGGCTTGCGGCGTGCGATGTGTTGTGTGTGTCCATGTGACGTGCGACATGTGATGTGTTGTATGTGTAATGTGTTGTATGTGATGTTGTGTGTGTTATGTGTTGTGTTTCATGTTGTGTGTGTCATATTGTATGTGTTCTGTGTTGTGTTGTGTGTGTGAGAGAGACACGTTTCTGTGTATGTGTGACATGTTGTGTGTGTGTCGTGTTGTATGTGTTTGTGTGTGTGATGTGTTTCTGTGTGTGTGTCGTGCGACTTGCGTGCCTGTGTGCGTGCAATGTGTTGTGTGTATAAGTGCAACGTGCGACATGTTGTGTGGGACATTCGATGTGTTTCTGTGTGTGTCGTGTTGTGTTGTGTGTCGTGTGCTGTTTGTCATGTTATGTTTGTGTGTGAGATGGGTTGTGTGTCGTGTTTTTGTGTGTGTGTGTCATGTTGTGTGTGTGTGACGTGTTGTGTGTCGTGTGTCATCTAGAGTTGTGTAGATTGTGTGTGTGGTGTTGTTTGAAGTGTCATATGACGTGGGGTGTGTGTGTGTGTGTGTGTGTGAGACGTGTTTCGTGTAGTGTTCTGTGTGCGTGACATGTTCTGTGCCGTGTGTGTTTGTGTCCGTCTGTGTGACGTGGTATGTGTCATGTTGTGTGTGTTTTGTGTGTGTGTGATGTGTTGTGTGTCGTGTTTGTGTGTTGTGTTGTGTGTTGTGTTGAGTGTGTCATTTTATGTGTGTGTGTGAGAGAGAGAGAGAGACGGGTTGTGTATCTTGTGTTTGTGTGCATGAGACATTTGTGTGTGTGTGTGACGTGTTGTGTGTCGCGTTGTGTGTGTATTTGTCTGTGACGTTTTTGTGTGTGTGTGTCGTTTGACTTGCAACATGTGACATGCGTACATGACTGTGCGACATGTTGTGTGTATCCGTGCAACATGCAACGTGCAACAGGTGTGGAACGTGCAATGTGTTTCTGTGTGTGTTTTGTTGTGTGTGTTTGTGTGTGAGTCGTTTTGTGTGTTGTGTTGTGTGTGCCGTGATATGTGTGTGTGTGACGTGTTGTGTGTCGTATTGTGTGTCGTCTAGAGTGTTGTGTGGATTGTGTGTGTGGTATTCTGTTTGTGGTGACATGTGACGTGTGTGTGTGTGAGACGTGTTTTCTGTAGTGTTTTGTGTGTGTGATGTTGTGTGTCGTGTTTGTGTCTGTCTGTGTGACGTGTTGTGTGTCATGTTGTGTGCCATGTTGAGTATGTGTGTGGTGTTGTATTTTTGGTGTCATGTGATGTGTTGTGCATGATGTGGTGTGTGTCATGTGTGTGTTTTTTGTCTGTGTGACGTGTTGTGTGTGCGACATGCTGTGTGTCGTGTTTTGTCTCTGTGTGACGTGGTGTATGTCGTGTTGTGTGTGTATGTGAGACGTGTTTGTGCGTGCGATGTGTTGTGTGTGTCCGTGCTACGTGCAATGTGCATCATGCGACATGCGACGTGCTGTGTATGTGCATGCGACGTGCGATCTTTTGTGTGTGTGATGTGCAACACGTGACATTGTGTGTGTTACTTGCGACATGTTGTGTGTGCGTGCTACACGCGACGTGTTGTGCATGTTACATACGATGTGCTGTGTGTGTGTGCGCGACACGCATGGGACATGTGTGTGATGTGCGACATGCTGTGAGTGACATGTGACGTGCGATGTGTTGTGTGTGCCACGTTCGACATTTTGTGTGTATGAGTGCTACGTGCAACGTGTTGTGTGTGTGTGTGATGTGCGACGTCTTGTGTGTGCACGTCTGACGTCTGACGAGCGGCGTGCGGAGTGCAATGTGTTGTTTTTGTGCGTGCGACACACACCACGTCACACACAACACGTCTCATGACACACAACACGACACACAACACATCACACACACAACACACCAGTCACCACACAGACACACACACAATATGACACACAACACATCACACAACACTCTAAATGACACACACAACACCCCCACACACACACAACACTACACACACAACACACCACACACACACTGAACACAACACTCTGGACGACACACAGCACACACACGACACACCGCACACACACAAACACATCTCACACACACGTGTTGTGGGTTATGCTGTGTGTGTGATTTTGTGTTTGTGAGATGTGCGATGCGCAATGTACTGTGTGTGTGACTTGCTGTGTGAGCGTGCAACGTGCTGTACTTGCGACATGCGTGCACGTGTGTGTGCGACGTGTGATGTATTGTGTGTGCTAGGTTCGACGTTCTGTGTTTATGAAGTGCAGCGTGCGATGTGTTGTATGTGTGACGTGCGACGTGTTGTGTGTGCGCGTGCGACTTGCGACGTGTTGTGTCTGATGGGTGACTTTTGTGTGTGTGACGTGCGACGTGTTCTGTGTGCAGCATGTGGGGTGCGGCGTGAGACGTGTTTTCTCTGTGCGTGCGACACACACCACACAAACGGCACACAACACAAACACATTACACACAACACATCACACACAGACACACCACACAGACACACACACAACACAACACACAACACGTCCCACACAGACTGAATACAACACTCTAGACAGACAACACATGCACAACACATCACACACACACAAACACGTCTCACACACACAAGTGTTGTGTGTCGTGCTGTGTGTGTGTGACGTGTTGTGTGTGTGAGATATGCGAAACGCGACGTGCTGTGTGTTTGAATTGTGATGTGCGATGTGCTGTGTGGGCGTGCGACATGTGACATGCGACGAATGACATGATGTGTGTGATGCACGGGGCTTTGTGTGTCTGACATGCCACGTGTGACGTGTTGTGTGTGTGACGTGCGACGTGTGACGTGAGATGTGTTGTGTGCATGAGTGCAACGTGTGACATGTGACATGCTGTGAGTGCGTGTGAATTTCAGTGTGCGGTGTACGACATGCGTCGTGCGTCGTGTTGTGTGCGACGTGCGACCTTTGTGTGTGAGGTGCAACGTGAGACATGTTTTGTGAGTGTGTGTCTGTGTGGTGTGTAGTGTGATCTGTTGTGTGTTGTGTTGTGTGTGTGTTGTGTGCCATTTTGTGTATCGTGTTAGGTGTGTGTGTGGTGTGTGTGTGGTGTCATGTGACGTGTTTTTTGTGATGTGGTGTGTGTAGTGTTTTGTGTCTGTGAGATGGGTTGTGTGTCGTGTTTTGTGTGTGTGTGAGACGTGTTTGTGTGTGTGACGTGCGACATGCTGTGTGCGCGCGACGTGCGAGGAGTTGTGGGTGCGACATTTGACGTTTTGTGTGTGTGAAGTGCGACGTGTTGTGTGTCCGGGCCCGTCCCCTCAGTTGGAGTCTCAAGTCTTCAGTGTCCTTCTTGCTGGCAGTGTCGATTGGGGGAGGAGAAAGGCCAAGCATGGCCCCCGGGTTTGGGTTTGGTTTTTGCCCCCTCAGCCCGTGTGCTTGGGAAGCCCCAGTCCAGGCATGTCGGGGGGGGGGGGGGCGGAAGCGTGGGGGGGTGCATTGCTCAATCTCCCAGCACCGTGCAGCAATTCCCTTGCTGCGGCCTCAGGCAGGGGAATCATTGAGTGGGAGCTTCCTTGCTGGGCAATGGCTGTTGATGGGTTGTTTCACACCCCACCCGGGGTTGCTGACCTTCCTTGCTGGTACCTCTGGGGAAGCTAATTTGGGGCTGATTCCACAACTTACAGCGTGTTTCAGTGAACACCGAACAATTCTTGTCATTTCATAGGCATTGAGGAGACACAGATCTAGACAGAGAGAAGAGTGACTTTTGGCAGCTCCTCACTTTTCCCCTGATCCCTTGCATGGCCTGGTTTACGTGTAATATCACAATTCAATCCAAGGTGAGGAATATGGGGGTTACAGGGCACCTAGAGGAGGAGGATTTGATGTTTGCATTTTACATAATGAAAGATAAGGGATAATCATGTATTAAATGGATTGATGTAGGATAGGATTTGACCATATTCTGCCCACCACCCTTTCTGAGAGCAGGAAGGAACGGCCTCGTGTGCCACTGGTAAAGAGGCATCAGCCAGATTCTGATGTCTGAAGCTGATTTCAGGCAGGAATAGACCAGAACAGTCCTGGTCATCATTTGTTTTAGGATAAGGTTTCATTACGGTATTTGCTCCAAGGTCTTGTTTCTTATTTGCATTACAAATTAAGTTGTGTTTCTTGTCTGCATTGCAAACTAAGTTGCCTAAGGTTCTTTTGTAATCCTTTTAGAAACCATATCATCCTTTCTAAAATGTTATCCTGTCTGAAAGTCTCCATCAAATTGTTTGGTGTGAGTGAGAAATGTGTGCACAGTTCAAAATAAAGGTGAAAAGGCCTCACAAATGTCTAGATGGTCAAGAAGACGTGAGAGACTTGGAAACAGCAGGAGACAATCAGAAAACATCCACTGTAACCGACGCTAAACATGTTAGCAGCATTGATGACCTCAGCGGCGAGGCAGGCACCCTGAATGCAAGACAAAGAAGAGCTCAGGATGGGAAGCCAACAAAACCACCAAACGATAACAGCGGAAAACCCGGAGATTAACCCCATTTAAGGACTAACGATTGCAGAATGACATTGCAAAATCCGTATACGAAAGTGGGAATTGACAAGTCTAAAGCTGGGATGTTTTGCCATAAGACTCTGGGTTCAGTCCTGCAAAGCCTCGGAGCATGGGATCGCGACCGACGGAGCCCAGCTCCTCGCTTGTGTTCAATCTAACTGGCCATTAGATTTACAAGAGCTACAGCAAACTGGTAACTGTAAAACCATCTGCAGGATGTGTGTGTGTGTGTGTGTGTCTCTGTGATTAAATGCGTATGCTTACAGTTGTATTTTCAATAAATGCGGCATATTGCCTTTTCCCCTGAAAAGATCCCATGTGCTTCTTATCAGCATAACACACTCCCCCAGGGTATAGAGTGTCACAAACACATCTCATGACTGTGCCCCCAACAACTGGAACTAGGACATGAATGTGGAAGAAACAAGAAGGATTGTGTTAATGGTTTATTTACAGGAACTGGAAAGCAGGAAAGTAAAAGGAGCTGAGAAGAACCTTTCATAAGCACAACATATGGCAAGGAGACCAACAGATTTTGAGAACACTTTTCTTAATGGCACTAAAGTCACAGAAATGGCCAGGGTCACCTTTCAGCAGGACCCGCTGTAATCTCCCTGTTACCCATTTCCTTATCCATCTTTCAATTTTCATATTGATCCCCATCTTTTCCAATTTAACTAATAATTCCCCATGTGGAACCGTATCAAACGCCTTCCTGAAATCTAGGTCAATTAGATCCACTGCGTTTGCTTTGTCTAAAAAATCTGTTACTTTCTCAAAGAAGATCAGGTTGGTTTGGCATGATCTACCTTTGTAAAACCATCTTGTATTTTGTCCCATTTACCATTGACTTCAATGTCCTTAACTACTTTCTCCTTCACAATTTTTTCTAAGACCTTGCATACTACAGATGTTGAACTAACAGGCCTGTAGTTACCCGGATCACTTTTTTTTCTCCTTTCTTAAAAATAGCAACTATGTTAGCAATTCTCCAATCATACGCTACAACCCCTGAGTTGACAGATTCATTAAAAATTCTTGCTAATGGGCTTGCAATTTCATGTGCCAGTTCCTTTAATATTCTTGGATGAAAATTATCTGGGCCCCCCGATTTAGTGCCATTAAGTTGTTCGAGTTTCGCTTCTACCTCAGATATGGTAATATCTACCTCCATCTCCTCCTTCCCATTTGTCATGCTACCATTATCCCTAAGAGCCTCATTAGCCTTATTAAAGACTGAGGCAAAGTATTTGTTTAGATATTGGGCCATGCCTAGATTATCCTTGACCTCCACTCCATCCTCAGTGCTTAGCGGTCCCACTTCTTCTTTCTTGGTTTTCTTCTGATTGACATGGCTATAGAACCTTTTATGATTGGTTTTAATTCTCTTTGCAAGGTCCTTCTCACTTTATCCCTTCATGTTCTGACCTCAAGAAGGTAGCTTTCCTTGCTGATCCCTCCCATCTTCCACTCCCTGTATGCTTTCTCCTTTTTCTTAATCACCTCTCCGAGATGCTTGCTCATCCAGCTTGGTCTACAACTCCTGCCTATGAATTTTCCCCCTTTTTTGGGATGCAGGCTTCTGATAGCTTCTGCAGCTTTGATTTAAAGTAATCCCAGGCCTCCTCTGCCTTTAGATCCATAAATTCTTCAGTCCAATCCACTTGCTGAACTAATTTCCTTAATTTTTGAAAGTCAGCCCTTTTGAAATCAAAAACCCTAGTTGCAGATTTATTCTTTGTTGATCCTTCCGTTCAGTTTGAACTGAATTAGCTCATGATCACTCGAACCAAGCTTGTCCCCTACAAGCATTTCTTCCAGGAGGTCCTCACTATTCACCAAAACCAAATCTAGAATGGCATCCCCTCTTGTCGGTTCAGCAACTACTTGATGAAGGAATCCATCAGCTCTCGCATCTAGGAACACCTGAGCCCGATTATTATTACTAGCACTCGTCCTCCAGTCTAGATCTGGGAGGTTAACGTCTCCCATGATCACGCAGTTTCCATTAGTATTTACTTCATTAAAAATATTAAAGAGGGCTCAATCCATATCCAAAGGAGATCCGGTGGTCTCTAGCACACTCCAAGCACTATCCCAGGGGAGGCTCTAGTAGTTTTCTTCCCCAGTGTAATTTTTGCCCAGACGGACTCTGTCTTACCCATTCCATCGCTTCGTATTGCTTTACATTCTACCTCCTCATTGATAGACAATGCTACTCCACCACCTTTACCTTTATTTCAGTCTTTCCTAAACAGCACATACCCTTCAATACCTGTAGTCCAGTCATGACGACTATTCCACCCTGTTTCTGTTATCCCTAGAATATCTAGTTTCACTTCCGGCACCAGTGGCTCTAGTTCCTGCATTTTGTTACCTAGGCTCCTCGCATTGGTGTACAAACATCTTCATTTTTGCTCTTTGGCCTCACTCACGTTCTTTACCCAATGAGGCACGGTCATTCTACAGCCAGTAAAACCTATTAGACTGGTATCCACACTGCCCTTCCTCCTTATAGCCATTCTCCTACCCACGGCTGTATCCTTTCTTACTTTGTTTTCTTCCCTCTCAAGGCTAAAATCCGGCGTGGAGATTACCTGGACATCTCCCAACCAACCATCTCCCCCAGATTCCTAGTTTAAAGCTCTCTTAATCAGTTGTGCCAGCTTCTATCCTAGAAGTCTATTTCCTTCCCTACTCAGATGAAGTCCATCCCGAGAGAACTGTCCTCTGTCCAGGAGTGCCTCCCAGTGGCCATACATCCCAAAGCCCTTCTTACAGCACCACTGCCTGAGCCATCTGTTGATAGTCGTAATCTTTTCACACCTTTGTTGCCCTTCTCCAGGAACAGGCAAAATCCCACTACAGATCACCTGAGCCTCGATTTCCTTAAGCATCTTCCCCAGCCTAGCACAGTCTCCCTTAATACTTTCCAGCGAGAATCTAGCCATATCATTTGTTCCCACATGAAGGATAATTAGGGGATTCTTTCCCGCTCACTTTAGGATCCTTTTCAACCTCCAATCCACATCCCATATTTTAGCACCTGGAAGACAGCACACCCTTCTATTCTCTGGATCAGCTCTGGTTACAGGTCTGTCTAGTCTTCTCAGTAAAGAGTCCTCGATCACGTAGCCCTGCCTTTCCCTGGTGACGGTGCTATTCTCCAGTCTATCCCCTGTTCCCTCTGGCTGCAAGTTCTTTCCATTCCTATTCTCCCTTATAATCCTCTTCAACCCATCCAGTATCCTCCTGGGGCTCATATTTGGTACAGTCTCCATTGACTCTTCTTTTCCTATAGGACTAGCCACTCTTCTCTTCTTCCTTGCCCCTCCACCTTCAGTGACTACCTGCTGAGCCCCTTCTTCATTTTCCAACTCTCAAAACCTATTCCTGAGCTCTATTTCTCCTTCACTAGCCCGTCTTTTCCTCTGCCTGGTTCTTGTAGTCACATGCTTCCATTGACCACTTCCCTCACCCAGCTGTCTCTCCTCAGAATTCCTCAGTCCTGCTTCCATCTGCAAGGCTGAGCTTTTCCCTTCAGATACCTCATGTCTTTGCTCCATCATCTGCTCAAACCCCTTTCTAAACTCAACCAGACTTTCCACCTGCATCTCCAAACCTCGGATCTTCTCCTCCATCAGCTCGAGCAGACGGCATTTCATGCAGACAAAACTCTTACCAGGTCCCCCCTCCAAGATCATGGACATACGGCAGCTTCCACAGCCAGTCATCTTCACTGCGTCTTCCACGACCTGAGTCACTCCCACTGCTGCCTCTGTGTCTGTCATCGCCTTCCCACCTAAATCCTGTTCACCTGGGAAACACAAACCACACCCAAACCCCACCCCCCACAGCAACAACAAACCCCAAACAAGCACCACAAGACAAACTCCCCCTCAGACTCCCCTGTTTGCTGGCTCCTGTGCCACGGCCTGACTGGCTGGCTCCCTTCATAGGACCCCGAGTCAGAGAAGCCCCGGCCCCGAATCAGGGCTCAGCTTCTCCCCCAGCACAAAGCCCCCACAAGCCTCGACACATACACATAATACCAATACACAACCGAATACCAACACCTTCTCCTCCACACCATTCACAGCTGTTGGTGGGTCTTGGGGAAACCCTGGTGCACCAGCGGGGGCGGGTGTCTTACAGGGTGGGTGGGGCGGCGGGGAGGGGGCCCAGCTGGGAGGTGGAGGGGTCTGTGTGGTGCGAGCTGTGGGAGGGTAGGGGATGGATTGGTGCTGTGGGAGGAGGAGAGGGGGGTTGTGGACAGGGGGCGATTGGGTTGTAGGGATGGGGACTGGGTCTGGGAGGGATGTGGGGGAGGAGAAGCTATAGGGGACTTGGATCGGGGACTTGGGTCAATGGCATGGATGTGGCTGTTGGGTTGGGAGGGGCAGTTCCAGGGCCGCCCCCAGGGGGACACAGCATGGCTGGGGGCGGCTGTAGGGAGGGGAGGGGTCTGTGGGGTGGGGCGGCTGCAGCCTGGCTTGGGGTGAGGAGGACAGTCGGGGGGGACTCTGGAGGGGCTCGGCCACACTGGGGCCTGGGGGCTGGTGGGGAGGGGCAGTGGGGTGGCAGCTGGCCATGGCTGTGGGTTGCTCTTGGGGCATCTCATGTGGGGGGCCTCAGGGGGGAACGGGGGGTCTGGCAGCGCCCCCGTGGAGAGAAGGGGAGACCTGCCCCCCAGGAAGCTGCTCCCAGGGCAGCCTGTGGGGGGCGGGGGGGGGTCCAGGCTGCTCCCAGTGCGGGGGCTGCAAGTCCCAGCCTCGGGCAGAGGGAAGCTGCGGCAGCTCCCCGGGGTTGGGGGGCAGCAACATGCAGGGAGCGGGGGGGAGCAGAAAAGGGGCCGGGGCTCTGGGCCGCTCCGCCCGGCCCCGAGCTCCGGAGAGCCCCCAGCCCCCCCGCTGCTGTTCCCCCCCGGCAGCCTCTGCTCCCGGCGCCGCCGGCCCATGCTCCGGGCAGCCGCCCCCAGCCCCCGGGGCTCCAGGCAGCGCGGTCAGGGGGCAGGGAGCGGGGGAGGGGTGGGGTAGAGGGCAGGGGAGTTCGCGGGGGGGTCAGAGGCTGGGGGGCGGATGGGGTCGGGGCGGTGAGAGGGCGGGGAATAGTGGGATGAATGGGGGCAGGAGGTCCCGGGGCAGTCAGGGAGAAGGGGTGGTTGGATGGGGCAGGGGGTCCGGGGGGCAGTCAGGAAGCAGAAGAGGGGGTAGATGGGGTGGTGGGGGGCTGTTAGGGGCGGGGGGATGCGGGGCCCCTCAGGGAACAGAGGGATTGGATGGGGCCAGAGGCCCCGCGGGGCCGTCAGGGCGCGAGAAGCAGGGGTCGAATGGGGGTGGGGTCCGGGCCATGCCTTGCTGTTTGAGGAGGCCTGGCCTCCCCTAATTGTCCCTCCCTACAATTTCTGAAACCCGATCCGGCATCAGGCCAAAACTTTGCCTGCCCCTGGCTTAGGGCCTGATTCATTCAAAAACCCATTGGGAGTGTGTGAACATTGCCCCATTTCTGAAACTGGAAACAACCCCCTGCACAGGGCTGGGAAAACAGAGCAGAGCACTGGAGCCTGAACCCCCTCGTCAGAGACTGCGATGAAATCATCTCAGGCATTGGCATCCTGACAGCAGGATTATCTGGCTGTGTCGACTCGACCAGCACCTCTAGCCAATGCCTGAGATGACGGGGCGTCCAGGATTTCCAGGTTTATGGATCTTGGGTAGCAGATAGAAGACCCCTGGTTGGGATTCCAGGGGCATGACTGTGCAGATTTGTTCTTGTGCTTTTTCAGGGAGTGTCTTGAGCAGATGGTGTAATTTCTCTTGGTAACCCTGAGTGGGATCAGAGGGGAATGGGCTGGAGAATGTGGAGTTGGAGAGCTGCCTAGCAGCCTCTTGTTCATATTCCGACCTATTCATGAAGACGACAGCACCTCCTTTGTCAGCCTTTTTGGTTCGGATGTCCGAGTTGTTCCTGAGGCTGTGGACGGTGTTGTGTTCTGCACGGCTGAGGTTATGAGCCAAGTGATGCTGCTTTTCGACCACTTCAGCCCGTGCTTGTCGGCTGAAGCACTCGAGTTGAGGTCCAGTCTGCTGTTTCGACCTTCAGGCAGAATCCTTCTTTTTGTCGTGTTGGTAGGAAGGTCTCTGTGGATTAGTGTGTTGTTCAGAGGTGAGTTGGAAATATTCCTTCCGTCGGAGACGTGGAAAGTCAGATTCCAGGTCACCGCAGAACTGTATCATGTTTGTGGGGGTGGAGGGGCAGAAGCAGAGGCCACACAAGACACCCACTTCCTGGACACTACAGTGCTAATAAGCGATGGTCACATAAACACCACCCTATTCTGGACCGCTATACTTCCCTACATGCCTCCAGCTTTCATCCAGACCACATCACACAATCCGTTGTCTACAGCCAAACTTTAAGATACAACCGCATTTGCTCCAATCCCTCAGACAGAGAAAAAAACACCTCCAGGACCTCTATCAAGCATTCTTCAAACTACAATCCCCACCTGCTGAAAGGGAAGAATACCCAGAAGTCACCTACTCCAGGACAGGCCCAACAGAGAAAGGAACAGAACGCCACCAGCCATCACCTTCAGCCCCCAACTAAAACATCTCCAGGGCAGGATCAAGGATCTACAATCTATTCTGAAGGATGATCCCTCAATCTCACGGATCTTGGGAGACGGGCCAGTCCTCGCTTACAGACAGCCCCCCAACCTGAAGCAAATATTTGCCAGCAACCACACAACAAAAACACGAACCCAGGAACCTATCCTTGCAGCAAACCCATTGCCAACTCTGTCCACATATCTATTCTAGGGACACCATCCTAGGACCTAATCACATCAGCCACACCATCAAATGTGCCCAAATACAATTGTTAGTCTCCAAGGTGCCAGAACTACTCTTCGTTTTGTTTTTTTTTTTGTTTTGTTTGTTTGTTTTGCTGATACAGACTAACACGGTGACCACTCCGAACTAAATGATTGCATCTCTCCCCACAATAGATCTGTAAGCACAAAGAACACCATAGAGACCAGGCCTGTAAACGTTAGGAAACATCAGAGTTAAGGTGACGTGTACATACTTCCTTCGCAGTGCTGTGCTGCATGTGTGTTATGATACAGACTCACAAATGTGGCCTTGAGGTCAATTCCCTGCCCCCCACAGCATCAATTTCCTCCAGACTGCCAAGGGAAGTGGTGCTTCCTCCATCCCTTGATGAGATGCCTTTCTGGAGTCTGCTTTGCTCCAAAACTCGCTACTGCGCCATGCAGGAGGCCTGTGATGTGTAGGGGGGCCAGATGAGATGATCTAACAGTCTCTTCTGGCCTTCAAGTCTCCAAATCTCTGCAAAACCGAGTGCGGCACATTGAGCATCTTCTGATGGTTCTGATGGTGGCCTGCTTGAACCCTTGCACGACCACTGAGTGTGTGGGGGTGACCCAGGGGGACCAGCTCAAACACGCACAGGAGCCGGCTCGGGGCAGGACATGAGCCCTGCAGGCAGGGGTGGGGGTGGCAGTGACATCACAAGGGCCTTTTGCAGCACTCAGCTGATTGGTGAAAGGAGGTTGGGAGGCGGTGACCTCACAGAGAGTCCATGACAACGGCCAGGGAGGACAGGCTGCAGGGCAGGGGGATCTCAGAGACCCCCGGGGCTTTGCTGCAGGGAGTCTCCTTCTTGAGGTGTCTCCTTGAGGACTGAGAGAGAATTCAGGGTCTCGTATGTGAGCGCGAGGTGGAGCCTCTCTGGAGTTTTCTCCTTTCCCACTGCTCATTGAGCGAGAAGACAGACGTCCCCGTGGAGAAGGCAAGAGCCCCAGAGAGGTTTGGTGACGAGGCAGCCTGATCCGCCCGGTGCTGGCCAAATTCTCGGCATGGAAAACAGGAGGTTAAGGTGGGACAGTTTTCCCCCAGCTTGGCCTTTGTCCCTTCGAGTCCTTGGGGTTTGTCTTTTCTGGTTTCCCTTTTCCTGCTTCCCTCCCTCCACTGGCGAGGAGGGGGCTGCTCTGTCGCCCTCATGGTGGGAGGCCTCCCAAAGAGATGGGACAGGAAGTGTGCTCTGAGAGTGATCCTCACCCGTGACCTGAGCCATCCCTGGGCCATCTGGGAAACCCTCAGCCCACCGCCAGAGTCTCCATGCTGATTGGCTGAGCAGGGGGTCTCGTGGCAGGGAGGAGACTCAGGACTTTGTTGTTCTCATTTAAGGCCCAGCAAATAAGCCAGAACCAATCATCTGCTTGGTGAATTGTTCTCCTTCTCGCTGCTGATTGTCTCTGAGCTGTTCCTGGTTCTCGCTGGTGTTCTCGTACTTCTAAAACACTTGCTGAAGAACTGCTGTGAATGGTTGTTGGTCTGTAGCTCATTGCAGGTCCCTTTATTCTGATCATTCAGTGTGTGAAACTCCAGACTGATCATAGAATCATAGAATATCAGGGTTGGAAGGGACCTCAGGATGTCATCTAGTCCAACCCCCTGCTCAAAGAGGGACCAATCCCCAACTAAATCATCCCAGCCAGAGTTTTGTCAAGCCTGACCTTAAAAACTTCTAAGGAAGGAGATTCCACCACCTTCCTAGGTAACGCATTCCAGTGTTTCACCACCCTCCCAGTGAAAAAGTTTTTCCTAATATGCAACCTAAACCTCCCCCACTGCAATTTGAGACCATTACTCCTTGTAATGTCACCAGCTACCACTGAGAACAGTCTAGATCCATCCTCTTTGGAACCCCCTTTCAGGTAGTTGAAAACAGCTATCAAATCCCCCCTCAGTCTTCTCTTCCGCAGACTAAACAATCCCAGCTCCCTCAGCCTCTCCTCATAAGTCATGTGTTCCAGCCCCCTAATCATTTTTGTTTCCCTCTGCTGGACTCTTTCCATTTTTTCCACATCCTTCTTGTAGTGTGGGGCCCAAAACTGGACACAGTACTCCAGATGAGGCCTCACCAATGTCAAATAGAGGGGAACGATCACGTCCCTTGATCTGCTGGCAATGCCCCTACTTATACATCCAAAATGCCATTGGCCTTCTTGGCAACAAGGGCACACTGTTGACTCATATCCAACTTCTCGTCCACTGTAACCCCTAGGTCCTTTTCTGCAGAACTGCTGCCGAGCCATTCGGTCCCTAGTCTGTAGCGGTGCATGGGATTCTTCCGTCCTAAGTGCAGGACTCTGCACTTGTCCTTGTTGAACCTCATCAGATTTCTTTTGGCCCAATCCTCTAATTTGTCTAGGGCCCTCTATATCCTATCCCTACCCTCCAGGGTGTCTACCACTCCTCCCAGTTTAGTGTCATCTGCAAATTTGCTGAGGGTGCAATCCACCCCATCCTCCAGATCATTAACGAAGATATTGAACAAAACCGGCCCCAGGACCAACCCTTGGGGCACTCCACTAGATACCAGCTGCCAACTAGACATGGAGCCATTGATCACTACCCGTTGAGCCCGACAATCTAGCCAGCTTTCTATCCACCTTATAGTCCATTCATCCAGCCCATACTTCTTTAACTTGCTGGCAAGACTACTGTGGGAGACAGTGTCAAAAGCTTTGCTAAAGTCAAGGAATAACACGTCCACTGCTTTCCCCTCATCCACAGAGCCAGTTATCTCGTCATAGAATGATGGTTAGTTTGAAAGTCAGGACACCCGGGTCCTGTTCCCAACTCTATCCCGACAGGTTGTGTGATGGAAGACAAGGCCCTTCGCCTTTCTCAGCCTTCGTTTCTCCCTCTGTCAGTTGGGGAGAACAATCCTCTCACACCTGCCTCCCGGTGGGGGGAGGCTGGGGAGCTGTGGGGACCTGTTTGAGAGCGTCACTCGTAGCAGTGTATCGTAGGAGGTGTCCTGTCGGGTTGAGTCATTCCAGAGGATGATGTAGTGCAGCAGAACCCCATTTTCCCAACCCGGCATGACACAGCTTTGCATGGGAACCGAACCAACCGTGCACACAGGTCCAGAAGCCGGCGATTTCTCCTTTGGCCGCTAGATGGCGCTGCAGGCTCCCACTTCCCCCTTCTTCTGGTCAGCGCAATGGGGGTTAGTCTCCCCAAAAAGAACGCCCGTCTCGTTTTGAACGTTCCTTGATGTGCACCCTGTGGACTGTCGGGATACGTGTCCAAAAGTTGCAGGGCTTGTTTCATGGTCTCCACAATGACAATCTTTCTTCCTCTTTAGACGTGACGACCTTTTTGGTCAAGATCCTTGATTCAGGGACTTATCCCAGAAGACCCAAAGTATTTGGGAGATAAGACTTGTCTGGAAGGGCGCACAGGGCTAAAGTGTTTTTGGCCATAGCAGGTTCCTTGTCCCAAGAATGACGTCAATCCCCCTTCCAAACATGACCCAAATGAGCTGTTACCAGAATTGCCCTTTACCTTGGGGTACGCCCATTTGTTAGGATTACTCTTCTGGTGGGGAGGAGATTCTGCAATTCTGTCAATGTGCTGCTTTTGTCACTTGTGTTTTCCTATGGAGCGCTACTCCTTCCTTCTGCAAGTTCCCTCCCAAAGGAGCTACCCTGCAGGACCTCGGTTCCCCAGGGCTGGGGTCTTCCAGCCCCCAAATGTGATGAACGTGAACAGACACACAGGCACACACACATGAACATGGCATGTCAGAGAGGACTGGGTCATCAGCACTCGCAAGCTGACCCCTGATGTGTCCCGGGACTCAGTCAGGTGGATTGAACAGCAATTTAAAGCTGGTCCCCTCAGATGTCCTTGGACTCAACGGGCTGGGCTGAGCAACACCTTAATCTGCCACCCTCCTCTGCCCCCAGGTTCAGCACCTCCCTCTCCCCACCTTCACCCCACCACCATTCTGTTAGTAACCCACTTGATGAGCAAACCCCCGAGCTGCAGGGGCTGCAGGGATCTTGAGCTTCGGGACAAGGAGTGTTGCTGCAGAGTGAATGGAGAAGCCAAAAACACCCATGGAGGTGGGGTGGGGGGCTAGCAAACTATAACTGATCACATGAGGCAGGGTCTCAGGGGGCCATACCTAGAGAGAGACAGAGGCACAGAAAGAGACAGATGCATCTCAGCACTCCTTGAAGCTGGAATCGATCAGGGTTCCCAGGTGCCCTTGGTAGCTGAGGGACCGGAGCGCTGGAGCCAAGCAGAGCCCCCAGCACAATCAGTCAGGAAAAGCGAATGAGGAGGACTTGTGGCACCTTAGAGACTAACCAATTTATCTGAGCATAAGCTTTCACGGGCTAAAGCCCACTTCATCAGATGCATGCAGGAGAAAATACAGCAGGAAGATATAGATATGGATATATCGATACAGAGAAGACGAGAAAATGGGGGTTGCCATAGCAACTCTTAACGAGACCAATCGATGAAGGTGTGTGACGTGGTGTGTGTGTGTGTGTGTGTGTGTGTGTGTGACGTGTGTCGTTGTATGTGTTTGTGTCTGTCTGTGTGACGTGTTGTGTGTCGTGTTGTGTCACGTGTTTTGTTTCATGTTGTGTGTGTGTGAGAGACCTGTTTGTGTGTGTGTGACGTGTTGTGTGTGTGACGCGTTGTTTCTGTGACATGTGACGTGTTGTCTGTGCGATGTGCAACGTGCAACATAGTGTGTGTGTGACGTGCGACGTTTTTGTGTGTGATGTGCGACGCGACGTGTTGTGTGTTCGACGTGCGGTGAGCAACGCGTGACGTGCGACATGCTGAGTGTGCGTGCGACGTGCGATGTGTTGTGTGTCCGACATTCGAAGTGTTGTGTGTGTTACGTGCGATGTGCGATGTGTTGTGTGCGCAGGTGTGACGTGCGACATGAGACGTGTGATGTTGCGAAGAGTTTGTGCGACGTGCGGCGTGCAATGTGTTGTGTGTGTCCGTGCGACGTGCAACATGCAATGTGTTGTGTGTCATGTTGTGTGTGTTACGTGTTGTGTTTCGTGGTGTGTGTGTCTGTATCTGTGTGAGATGGGTTCTGTGTCGTGTTTGTGTGTGTGAGAGACGTGTTTGTGTGTGTGACGTCTTGTGTGTCGTGTTGTGTGTCGCATTGTGTGTGTTTGTGTGTGTGACGTGTTTCTGTGTGTGTTTTTCATGCGCCTTTCGTACATGTGTGGGTGCAATGTGTTGTGTGTATCCATGCAACATGCAACCTGCGACGTGTTGTGCGGGACATGCGATTTGTTTCTGTGTGTGTCGTGTTGTGTGTGTGTCGTATTGTGTTATGTGTGTATGTGAGATGGGTTGTGTGTCGTGTGTGTGTGAGACGTTTTTGTGTGTGTGTGTCGTGCTGTGTGTGTGTGTGACATGTTGTGTGTCTTGTTTTGTGTCATCTAGAGTTTTGTGATTTGTGTGTGTGGTGTTGTGTTTGTAGTGCCATATGACGTGGCGTGTGTGTGTGACGTGTTTTGTGTAGTGTTCTGAGTGTGTGTCATGTTCTGTGTCATGTTGTGTGTGTTTGTGTCTGTCTGTGTGACGTGTTGTGTGTGTTTGTGTGTGTGTCATGTTGTGTGTGTTTGTGTGTGTGACATGTGTGTCGTGTTGTGTGTGTCATGTTATGTGTGTGTGCGTGACGGGTTGTGTGTCTTGTGTGTGCACATGAGATCTTTTTGTGAGTGTGTGACGTGTTGTGTGTGTTTGTGTGACTTTTTTGTGTGTGTGTGTCGTGCGACGTGCAACGTGCGACATGTGTGCATGCGTGCGTACGACGTGTTGTGTGTATCCGTGCAACCTGCGACGAGTTGTGTGGGACGTGCGATGTGTTTCTGTGTGTGTTGTTGTGATAAGAAAGGGCTTACATGCTATTTTATATAAATGTTTGCTTAATAAGTTTGCTCTTATGACTTCGCAGGAGTTACTAACTCTGCATACGTGAGTAAAGTAGTTGAAGCCTTAGGCCGAGGTCGAGCTGACCTGCGAGGAAGGCTGGAGAAGCAGCTGCCAAACCAGTGGGGGCCGCCCGTTATCCCTGGAGATAAGGGAGAAAGGCAAAAAGAAGAACTAATTGTCCTCAGGAGTGCGTCTGGCACCCGCAACGGCCTGTCCACTCAGCAACAGAACTGCCCAGTCGGGAAGAGCAGAGACCCCGACTCAAACGAGGGGATCGGACTTTGGACATGGGCGAGGGCGGTGTTACCAACCGTCGAGGGTACACACGCTTGCAATGTCTGAGGGGCGGGGTGCCTCTCCGGAGGCACCCAGCTCGGGCTGTATTTCGGCGGCCTAATAAAGGACGCTTGTAGAATCTGGACTCAGAGTTGAGAAGTTTGTGGGGTCCTAGAGTCGAATCTAACACCTAAATTGGTGAGAGACCGGCTAACTCATTTTTCCTTTGACAGTCGTGTTGTGTGTGTTTGTGTGTGTGAGCCGTTTTGTGTCTCGTGTTTTGTGCGTCGTGATATGTGTGTGTGTGACGGGTTGTGTGTGTGTGTGACGTCTTGTATGTCGTGTTGTGTGTGTGTTGTGTGTCATCTAGAGAGTTGTGTGGATTGTGTGTGTGGTGGTGTGTTTGTGGTGACATGTGAAGTGGTGTGTGGGGTGTATGTGTGTGAGACGTGTTTTGTGTAGTGTTGTGTGTGTGTGTGACGTGTTGTGTGTCATGTTTCTTTGTGTCTGTCTGTGTGTCATGTTGTGTGACGTGTGGAGTGTGTGTGTGGTGTTGTGTTTTTGGTGTCATGTGATGTGTTGTGTGTGACGTAGTGTGTGTGTGTGAGATGTGGTGTGTGTCATGTTGTGTGTGTTTGTGTCTGTCTGTGTGACGTGTGTTTTATTGTGTGTGTGACATGTGTGTAGTGTTTTGTGTCTGTGCGACGTGCGGTGTGCTGTGTGTGTGATGTGTTGTGTGTGTGTATTGTGGGCCGTTTTGTGTGTCATATTCAGTGTGTGTGGTGTTGTGTGTGTGTGTGCTGTCACGTTACGTGTTTTGTGTGACATGGTGTGTGCAGTGTGTGTGTGTTGTGTTGTGTGTCATCTTGTGTGTGTTTGTGTGTGTGACGTGTGTGTGTGTGACGCGTTGTGTGACGTGTTGCATGTGTTGGGTGTCGTCTAGAGTGTTGTGTTGAGCGTGTGTGACGTTTTGTGTGTCTTGTGTGTGTGTGTCTGTATGGGTGTCTGTGATGTGTTGTTTGTAAGGTTGTGTGCCTGTGTTGTGTTGTGTGTGTTTGTGTGTGACATGTTGTGTGTAGTGTTTTCTGTCTGGTTTCAGAGTAACAGCCGTGTTAGTCTGTATTCGCAAAAAGAAAAGGAGTACTTGTGGCACCTTAGAGACTAATCAATTTATTTGAGCATAAGCTTTCGTGAGCTACAGCTCACTTCATCGGATGCATACTGTGGAAAGTGTAGAAGATCTTTTCATGCACACAAAGCATGAAAAAATACCTCCCCCCACCCCACTCTCCTGCTGGCAATAGCTTATCTAAAGTGATCACTCTCCTTACAATGTGTATGATAATCAAGTTGGGCCATTTCCAGCACAAATCCAGGTTTTCTCACCCCCCCACCCCCCCCACCCCCAAACACACCCACAGACCCACTCTCCTGCTGGTAATAGCTTATCTAAAGTGACCACTCTCCTTACAATGTGTATGATAATCAAGGTGGGCCATTTCCAGCACAAATCCAGGGTTTAACGAGAACGTCTGGGGGGGGGTAGGAAAAAACAAGGGGAAATAGGTTACCTTGCATAATGACTTAGCCACTCCCAGTCTCTATTCAAGCCTAAGTTAATTGTATCCAATTTGCAAATGAATTCCAATTCAACAGTTTCTCGCTGGAGTCTGGATTTGAAGTTTTTTGTTGCAGAATTGCAACTTTCATGTCTGTAATCGCGTGACCAGAGAGATTGAAGTGTTCTCCGACTGGTGTATGAATGTTATAATTCTTGACATCTGATTTGTGTCCATTTATTCTTTTACGTAGAGACTGTCCAGTTTGACCAATGTACATGGCAGAGGGGCATTGCTGGCACATGATGGCATATATCACATTGGTGGATGTGCAGGTGAACGAGCCTCTGATAGTGTGGCTGATGTTATTAGGCCCTGTGATGGTGTCCCCTGAATAGATATGTGGGCACAGTTGGCAACAGGCTTTGTTGCAAGGATAGGTTCCTGGGTTAGTGGTTCTGTTGTGTGGTATGTGGTTGCTGGAGAGTATTTGCTTCAGGTTGGGGGGCTGTCTGTAGGCAGGGACTGGCCTGTCTCCCAGGATTTGTGAGAGTGTTGGGTCATCCTTCAGGATAGGTTGTAGATCCTTAATAATACGTTGGAGGGGTTTTAGTTGGGGGCTGAAGGTGACGGCTAGTGGCGTTCTGTTATTTTCTTTGTTAGGCCTGTCCTGTAGTAGGTGACTTCTGGGAACTCTTCTGGCTCTATCAATCTGTTTCTTCACTTCCGCAGGTGGGTAATGTAGTTGTAAGAATGCTTGATAGAGATCTTGTAGGTGTTTGTCTCTGTCTGAGGGGTTGGAGCAAATGCGGTTGTATCGCAGAGCTTGGCTGTAGACGATGGATCGTGTGGTGTGGTCAGGGTGAAAGCTGGAGGCATGTAGGTAGGAATAGCGGTCAATAGGTTTCCAGTATAGGGTGGTGTTTATGTGACCATCGTTTATTAGCACTGTAGTGTCCAGGAAGTGGATCTCTTGTGTGGACTGGACCAGGCTGAGGTTGATGGTGGGATGGAAATTGTTGAAATCATGGTGGAATTCCTCAAGGGCTTCTTTTCCATGGGTCCAGATGATGAAGATGTCATCAATATAGCGCAAGTAGAGTAGGGGCGTTAGGGGACGAGAGCTGAGGAAGCGTTGTTCTAAGTCAGCAATAAAAATGTTGGCATACTGTGGGGCCATGTGGGTACCCATAGCAGTGCCACTGATTTGAAGGTATACGTTGTCCCCAAAGGAAGCATTGAGAAAAGATCAAGTGAATTTGCTCTGTTTACCAGTGAATCGGGCTGCTGAATGTCTTATTGTTGTCTGTGAGCTTTCCAGGTACTGTAAGGCCTGGAACAGAAATTTGGGGATTTGGCTCTCGTTGTTCTGCATCTAGGAAGAAAGAAGGAAGAAATGCACAATATACAAATGACATGTTCTTCCCACAGCGAATAGTCCAGGAAAGCCAAAGCATATAGCCAGGCCATGGCAACCGCCAATATGAACCCATACACCAGAGCAGCACCCCTCTGAAGTTCCTATTGTGTTCTCCAGAACCTCAGCTTTCATTTGAAAAGACAAAAGTTTGAAGGTCGGAGAATTGTGGCAATGTGAACGGATTGTAACTCCTGCCGAAATGATCAGCAGAGAGCCTGGAACGGAGTCCTGCAGCCTGACCGAAGTGGATGGGTACTCAGGGTGTGGGGTTAGAAAGGTCTTCCTCAAGTCCCCATTCAGCACTCTCAAGGCACAAGGAATTCACCTACCAAGCAGATCCAGACACACTTCAAGAGCTGTGAGGAGCCATCCCAGGCCATGCTGCGGGAGAGCGTCTACAAATGAGCCCACCTGAGGAACACGGCGCAGCGGAAGAGGGTCAGTTTACATGACTGCAAGAGAAGAGGAGACCAAGAGCGTTCTCCCTGAGAGAGGGATAGTCTGGGGGACAGGGAACCTTCCCCGTCCCTTGTTCTCCTGCTTTTCCTGCCAGTGGAGATTCCTGTAATTTGTTCTCCACAGGAGTGTGCCGAGGAGAGGAAAGGGAGAGTTGGCTGGAGAGAGCCAGAGCCGTCCTGTCCTTGGGATGGTTTGGGGAGGTTGCCCAGGGCCCCGTGCTTTGGGGGGCCCCACACTTCAGGGGGATGCAGGCCCAGGGCCATGCCGGGGCCAGCAGCAGTACTCCCGGCCCCGCTATGCTATGCCCCTCCTCTTTCCCAGAAGAAGGCTTTTCTTCCAAATTGTGCTGTGGGCTGTGAGGATGGATGAGGCACTTGGCTCCAGCATGGAGTGAAGCAGGGAGGAGAAGACTCCACTTGGACAAGGGGCTCTGGCGATGAATGGAGTGGGGGCCCCAGGGGATACTGGCTCTTTGCTCTTAAGGCAATAATGACCGTGGCACTTGCCAGTTTCACACTCTCATCCTGATCTTCAATATGCAGCAGCAGGGGGAGCAAGCAGTGGATGATTTTCTGCTGCACGATGGGTTTCTCGGGGTCCTGCACCCTGCTCACCACGTTGCCAAGCAGTACAATGGCAGCTGAGCGCACACTGCCCTTCTCCTGGCAATGACACACAGGGGGTGGGGACCCCCGGTTAAAGCCAGGCAGCATCAGAGCATAACGCGACTGAGTGGTAATGCGCACGCTGCTCCGGTTCTCCCTGTGTGAACTACCTTGGCTGGCGGGAGCAGGGAGGCCACCAGGCCAGCGCCATAGACATCTTGTGCAGGGCCTGAGACCCTGTGTGGGACAGTGCAGCTCCAGGGTGTCCCAGAGGCAGTTTCTGTCTGGAGAGCACAGAATCCTAGAACCCGAGAAGATGAGGAGAGAGGGTGGGAAGGCTGCTGGAGACCGGTGTGGGGAAGGGGAGAAGCAGCTGTTGGAGCCTGGCAGGGATTGGCTGCTCCAAAAGACAGCATTTCTTTTGCTCTTCGGTGCCCCTGAGAGCCGGGCCATTCCCAACCTACCTCTTTCCTGCTGAGAATCTCCACCTCTTTGGGGGCCTGTGTTCTCCAGACAGCTGGTCATCTGCCCAGTGCCAGGCCCCCTCTCCCCCAGGCCAGGCTGCAGCAGGGGCTGGGAGCATGGCACTGAGGCTGAGCTTTGGAGAGAAGAGCTCTGACAGGGAGGTGGCTCAGCAGGAGATTCCCCACCCATGGCGGGAGCACTCCTTGGAGGCTCCATGGCAGGCCTGAGGGGCAGGAGGAAGAGGATGGGGAGAGAGAGACAAGGGCATCAGAGACAGGTGGAGGGGGGGAATGGGCTTCTTCTGGGGGTTCCAAGCCTTACGTCATCAATGAAGGGGCGAAGGCTGATCCCTCCCTGTTGAGGAGGTAGATGATGTCTGCAGCTTTATGCATGGCCTCCAGAACACGCCCTCCATCCCTGTCACAAAAGATGGCCAGGATTGCTGGCAGCTGGGCCTGTAAGAATTGCACCTGCCAGAATGAAGAAGGCAGCTCATTACTATCCCAGGTGACAGCCTGGAACACATGCTGGACCACTGCCACCGACGAGAAACCACGGAGGGCACAGCCCCCCAACGGGGTAGAAAGTCATTCTCCTGTCACTCTGTGCCAGTTGCTCACTGTCACCTTTGTCTTTGCTCATCCCGCCTCCCCCATTGCATCCCATCTGCAACCGGGGCTCAGCTCACGGGAGCAGGGAGCACAACATGCCTTGATTTGCTCCGAAAGCACCTCCACCATTTGAGGGCTGTGTTTGAAACAACAAGGCTTGTGTGTGGCTCTCCCTCTCATTTCTGAGCTATTTGATGGACATTGGCTTCCTGGGTCCCCTCGACAATCCCCGGCTCTCACCTTTTCTGGCTGGAACACAATACTGCCAAGGCCTCGCAGACTGAGCCTCCGTATGATGGGATTTGCATCTTTGGTCCATTCCATGAGCAGTGCCTGGAGGTCTGATCTTGTCAGGATGGTGTCAATGGAAGGACTCTGGAGAAACTGGCAAGAGCCAAATGAAGATCAGGTTGAGGAGCAGAGGTCTTATTGTGGGGTCTGTTCCCTGGACAGTCGTCTTTACCAAAGGGCCACTTCCTCCTATGCAAAGTCTCTGGTGAGTAGGGAGCCAGTTGCTGCTGTTTCAGTTGGTTCCTTCCCCAAAGTTAGACTAATGCACAAGTCACAAATAAGCCCCCAGGGAAAGGGGAATCTCCAGACCTCATTGAGTGCCATGGAGAGAGCCGTGGGGCAGAAGAAAAGCAGAACCCCAGGAAAAGGTGAGGAGAGAAGCATGGCCTTGGGGCACTGGAGAAACGTGGATTCTTGTCGCATAACCCCATCTAGGCACATCCAGCCAGGAGCAATCTCACCCTGTCTCTCCCTCCCTCTCTTTGCCATGCCCCACAACCATCCATGTGCGGAGAGGAGCTAGCTGGCGGTAGGGCTGCTAAGCTGCTGACAATGTAGCCTAGAGCTTACTGTCCTGAGCTGCTCTCCAGAAAGCCCACTTGTGCCTGTCAACTCATGAATCTCACCTCAGTGCAGAAAGCCAGGGCGATAGTTCTCTGCTCCTCCTCCTTCCCACTCTGGACGATGGTGATTGCCTCTCTGAAAACTGCAGGGAGCTGAGGGTTCTCAAACTCGATCATGGCTCTGGAACATGGAACAGAAAGTCCCTTGTGATTCTCAAGGGGGAGAGAGTGTTCCTCTCGAATTGCTGGGCTGAGCTGGCAGCCTGGAACTGAGGAATATTTCACACGGAAATCCCATTCCCAAGAGAGACCCAAAGAAGAGGAAACTATGGGCTCCTACCTTGCAATCAGGCCAACCCCCTGCGAGTAGTGATATCAGGAGGCTATCATGTCCCAACCCCGCTGAAACTGGATGCTGGCAAATTCCTTCCAGTAGCCGGGCATGGAGAAAAGCGTCTTCACAGCCTCCACTGAGGTGCTAAAGACAAAAACAAACAAACAAACAAACAAAAACCAGTGTCAAGCAATGAGATCAGCCCGAACCATGGCAAATCTGCACAAGTCCTGAGACAACCAGCATGCTCAGCAGTAGCTAGCCTCCCCAAGGATCGATCCAGTGTGATACCCTGTCTACACTGCAGTTTCATTGAGTTTGGAACCAGTTAGTGACACTGTAGCTTCTTCAGATGGTTGGTGTCATCACTCAGGATGGTTGAATACTTGATTCTTTACTGTGACAGGTAACAGGACTCAAGCGGGCATGTGGGTCCAGATCCTTCGCTGGTGTAATCGAGCAAAGCTCGATCAGTTTACGGCACCTGAGGTGTCTTCTGGCGCTCTGTCTTTCTGTAGATGGAAGCCCCTAACTGTGCCCACAGAACCAGATGAACTGGTCCCTCTTCCTCCTGTCTGCCTGTGAGGCTGACGTCCTGCGGTGCCTGCCCCATGTGCTGCCGGTGTGGCTCTGTCCGAGTTCGGGGAGAGAGGCCCACGGGTTTGCTCAGCAGGCACTGATGAAAGCACTGACCCTTTGGCGGGTGGCACACGTGGATGGATGCACAAACATGGCTGCTGCCTGAGTGTGTAGGGAAAGCAGCTGGCCTGTAGACGGCATCAGATGAATGAGTGTGACTCACAAGAACACACGGCTCTCAACCCTTTTCCCTCAAGAGAGACCTGCTCCCAACTGAGCCTGGGCTAACGACAGCACCCGAACAACTGATGGCCATGAACAGCCCCCATGTGTTTAGCCGAACAAATCTGTTCTTCCTTTTCCTTTCAGTCATTAACTTAGGGGGCTGAGGCAGCGGATCCCTCCTCGGGGCTGGATGTCTGCCTGGCCATGTAGGTCCCTGGCAAGTGCAGATCCGTCACGTACTGCACTTGCCTGACGCAGAGGATGAGCATCTGGGGATACATTTCCAGGATGGCTTCTCGGTATCCCCGTAGGAAAAGGAGCTCGTAAATGGTCTTCATTGCCTGGAGGGGGGAAAGAATTTCACTCAGCTCTCCCAATCTATTTAAGTTAGGTCGGCTTCAATGTGTGGTGGAGCCATGGCCTGAAGCTAAGAAGAGGTGAAACTCGCACACACACACAGATGCACCATCTTCCCTGAGGTGGCGGGTTCGCAAGGTGACATCTCAAATCTCACTTACAGCCAGAGACTCATGGCTGCTCTTCTCCTCCCGGCATGTCTGCTGGAGCTTGTCCAGCAGCTGCTGCAGCACCTCCCTGGTGAGCTGTGGTTCTTCACCCAAGGCCTTCCACAACTCAATGGCACATCTGCAAATTCAGAAACACAAGTCAGAGCTTTCCTGCTTGGCCATCTCTTGCCCTCCCCAGGGAGAGGCCTGGAATACCAGAGGAGACAGCCACTGGTGCAGGGAGGCTAAGGCAGAGCAAGTCCCTTCAGAGAAAGTTGTATTTATTCCTTTCCCCGAATGAGTTCTTGTTTCTAAAGCTAACCCACTCTTTCCAAGACAGTGAGCATGTACTGACCACAGAATGACCACCAAACTGTGACCCCCAGACTGTGCAAAATTCTGCTCTGTTACACTTGGGTCAGTCCCGAGAAACTTGCCTGACATCATTGGAGTTACTCTGGCTGTTTGGGGGTCTAACGGAGACCCAGCGTTTGGCCAAGTGTCTCTTAGCAGTTCAATTCTACTGCAGTGTGGTGGACAGGGTCAGACAGTGAGCCAGCACATGCCCTGATCTGAGAAGATTCAGGAGCTTGGAAGAGGAGATTGTAAAGCCCAATGTGACAGAGATGGAAGGAAAGTAGGACTGAAATCCCCCTCCTCCATTCTTGCAGATCTAAGTCCTGCTGGTCCCCGCAGGCATCTGCAGAGGAAGACTGCAGATGGATCATAGAATCATAGAATCATAGAATCATAGAATATCAGGGTTGGAAGGGACCCCAGAAGGTCATCTAGTCCAACCCCCTGCTTGAAGCAGGACCAATTCCCAGTTAAATCATCCCAGCCAGGGCTTTGTCAAGCCTGACCTTAAAAACCTCTAAGGAAGGAGATTCTACCACCTCCCTAGGTAACGCATTCCAGTGTTTCACCACCCTCTTAGTGAAAAAGTTTTTCCTAATATCCAATCTAAACCTCCCCCATTGCAACTTGAGACCATTACTCCTCGTTCTGTCATCTGCTACCATTGAGAACAGTCTAGAGCCATCCTCTTTGGAACCCCCTTTCAGGTAGTTGAAAGCAGCTATCAAATCCCCCCTCATTCTTCTCTTCTGCAGACTAAACAATCCCAGCTCCCTCAGCCTCTCTTCATAAGTCATGTGCTCTAGACCCCTAATCATTTTTGTTGCCCTTCGCTGGACTCTCTCCAATTTATCCACATCCTTCTTGTAGTGTGGGGCCCAAAACTGGACACAGTACTCCAGATGAGGCCTCACCAGTGTCGAATAGAGGGGAACGATCACGTCCCTCGATCTGCTCGCTATGCCCCTACTTATACATCCCAAAATGCCATTGGCCTTCTTGGCAACAAGGGCACACTGTTGACTCATATCCAGCTTCTCGTCCACTGTCACCCCTAGGTCCTTTTCCACAGAACTGCTGCCTAGCCATTCGGTCCCTAGTCTGTAGCGGTGCATTGGATTCTTCCATCCTAAGTGCAGATCCAAAAGACTTCCAGTCATTTGACTTCCAAGTTTGGTGAGGAAGGTCGGACGTGGTGGTCAAGCCCTAGGACATTGAGAACTAGGTTGGACAACTCAAGAGCAAATGGCCTGGAAGTAAGGTCTTCAGGAAGCTTGACTGAACTTCTGTGCCAATGCTGCCGAGTTTCTGTAACTTCTGAGCACAGCCCCTGGAAAGCACTGTGGCTGTTCCAAGAAATTCAGACCTGAAAGGTTTACAAATCAAACACTCAAAGAAATCTTAAAACCAACACTGTATTCCTCTGGTAACTGAACTGGGTAAGAAGTTCCATTTCTTTCCTGCTGCTCTTTCAATTTGTTCTGCAGTGTGACACAAATTTGTCTCAGGTCAGTGCAGAACTGCATTGCAGAAGATGCCAAGGAAAGCTGGACTTTTGACCTCTGGCTAGGGTTCAGTTGGGTTTCCTGGCCCCGAGGCACATGGGGGTTGTGTTACAAACCCCTCAGCTGGCTGACTCTTCAAAGTGACCAGCAATAACTAGCAGGACTGAGAGTTAACAATCTATTGAGATGGAAAGAGGCACTCCCCCCTCTCAGAGCTATTAATGCTGGCTGTCTGCTCGCTGCACTGCATTTAGGCTCTGGTCATGTGGGGATGATTTTTTTGTTGGTTTTCTTTTCTTTTCTTTTGCATCAATAAGGGCTGGAAATGTCTGTCTTAAGAGATTTACCTCTGCCCCACAGCTCCATAAGGATGAGTGCATTTTGTCACCAATTGCTCAGCCCTGGAATAACTGGGGGGTCTGACGACAGGTAAGAATCCTGCACTGGTCTCCAGGGGATAGACAGATGGGCCTCATGGGCCTTTTCCGTCTCTGCCTTCTCTCCTGCAGTAAGGAGCAGCCAGACCTCATGAGCTAGGGATGTTGAGTGAGCCCCCAAATCATTGATTGGCCCTGTACTGGATCTGAGAGGAAGTGGGGTGACCCATAGAAATCAGGACAATGATGGCATTCTCCAGAAAAGTGGCATGTCTCCATCCCGGGGAGTGTAGGAGGACGGGTTGGCTCCTCAGTGGCTGGGCCTGGCCATCTCCTCTTCGTAAGCGTGGACAGCTCTCTGCACAGCAGGAAACTCCCTCCAACTGTGTGAGCCCCACGGACCCCTCCCAGCCTGTGGCCTGTCAGTAGGAGCAGGAAGAGAACTACTGGACTGAGGAGATAACAAAGCAGCTCCCTACCTGTGCGATGAGAGCGTGTGAGCCACACAGGTTAGAACCACGTCCTGGGGGTGGGAGCGAGCCAGCAAGGCCATGGCCCTGAGCACTGCTCTTCTGGCTCTGGGATCACAGCTGTTGTCGAGCCAGATTAAGATCCCTCCCACGACGTCTCCAACCTGGAAGAATGCCAGAAAGTTGAGGGATGGATTTATCAATGAGTGGCCTCCTCCCAGGGAAGCCCTCCTGGCAGCCCTGCAAGCCTCCTCTGACCTCAGTTGCCCATCTTGGCTGCTCCCTAAGAGGCTTTGACAGGTCCAGGAACCCCAGTCTTCCTGAGGTCTGGGTTAGCACCTTCAAGCTCAAAAACACGCACAAAACCTTAGAGTGGGCAGAGTCCTAACTCCCCTGATGTCCCAGGGCTTTCCCTGCCGTAGCAAATGGCTCTCAGCCCTGCTCTCAAGGGCTTCCCTCCAGGAGCCTTTCCTCCATCTCTGCAACTTCCTTTTAGCTCTTTCTTGCACAACCAGTTCCTCCAGACCAGTGGTTCTCAACCTAGGTTCCATTGTGGGGCACATCCAATCCGACCTGTTTGTCCCGGAGGATGTCCCAAAGGGGCGTAGCTCTGTGCTGACTGGGCCACAGGTTGAGAAGCACTGCTCCAGACCCAGCTGGTTCTACTGATGTATCCCAGAGCCCATGGCAGAGATGGGAGGCAGGGCTAGTTGGGTGGGGCTAGCCAGCTTCCGGCCCCAGCCCTAAGGAGAACCTCCATACTGTGGGATTTTAAAATCTTCCGCGACAAATCTTGAAGCCGGGTTTCTAACCTCGGGTTCATGCTATGGCACTTAGAAGAGCAGTGTAGACAAGGTGACTTGGGCTGGAGCCCAGGCTCTGAAGCCACCCTCCTCCCCAGGCTTCAGAGATCAAGTTCCAGCCCCAACCCAGAAGAGTCTGCATTGCTGTTTTGGCCCCTCAGTGCCAGCCCTGGGATCCCAAGGCCATAGGGCCAGGCTTTCAGGCTCCTGCTGCAGAGTTTGCAACACAGGTAGACAGACCCTAAAGGGACAAGCCACCCCCAAGAACTCTTCCATGAGGAATTGGTCATTGCTCTTTCCTCTCTCGAAGAAGGAGCAGGAGCTACAAGGCGGGTGGCTGGATTCTGTTGACCTGTTCTGCTAGCAGGAGTTAGAGCCCTGCACAAATCAATCTGCTGATTGAGGGGCCATTTGTTAACTTCCCGCTGGGACCTGTGGGAAAGAAGGAACTCGGGCAGAGACAGGGACGACCTGCAGGAAACCCTAGGAACAGGCAGGTTGGGGAGGAAGTTCAGGCTGAGGATTCTGTTCATTGATTAGTCTCAGAGTTTCCAGGAAAGCCAAAGCCCAGGAAGGGAATAAGTCTGCACTTCCGCCCCACATGCAGGCGGTCTTTGGAGAAGGGCTTGAATGTCACCTATCCCCGTGGCCAAGCGATGAACGGCAAGGGGCTGAGCCAACCTTCCAATCCCATGCCAGTGTCCCAGGAATGGTTTCCGAGGAGAGGAACTTCTCCCATCCCCCTCTCTGTGCAGCATCCCCCTGCCCCATTGCGGGAGTCTCTTACTCTCTCCATCTTGTCTCCGTGGAGAGATACGATGGCCCTCAGCTCTTCCTCTGCGGCTCTAAATCTCTGCAGGGTGGGTGTTGTCAGACCCTTCACGGCTGCCATCAGCAGGATGTGGAGCGGGGCTGAGGAAGGGTGCTCCCTGAGGGTCTGCAAAGAACAGGGACAAAGCCTGTTGGGACAGAGTATTTCCCTCGGGCTGCTGCCCTGGAACCGTCTGTCCCCAGGGGAGGCTGGCAGTGCCAAGGGAGCGTGGTGACTCCGGCTGAGCCCTTTTCTTCAAAAGCCTCCCCAGGTGCCAAGATTTCCTTAGCCTTTTGTCCCCTCTCTGGTTCCCTCTCTTGAGAAGAGACGGGAGCCTCTCGGGCAGTGCTGGGACCCCAAGGGCCACCCCGTTTCCTCCCTCGCTAGGCCCTCCTTGCAGGAAACCCCGCTTTTGCTGAGAAAGCCTCAATGTCCTGCAAAGCCCATTCGAGTTGCTCCTTGAGTGTCGCCGAGGGGTCACTGGAGAACCTGCCCCATGTCCCATCCCACCCTGAGTGCCTGAGGAGATTGGCTCAGCAACTCTGGCAGCCCACGGTGTCTGCGAGGAAGGGACTGAGAATAGGGCCCAAACGGAAACGCCCTCTTCCTTCCCCACCTCACGACCTGTGGGACTGCCAGAAAACAGGCAGGAATCGCCGTCAGGACAGAAAGTAACTGAGACTGAAGGAGCAAGTTTGCCTGGCTGAGGAGAAGCCCAAAGCGTGGGCCTCTGGGGCCAGAGCCCTGTGGGTGAGAACTCACTGGGCACAATGTTACTCCAGGGGGCCTGGTTCCAGGGTCACCTCAACCCAGGGCCTGGGGTGCTGGAGGTCTTTGCCCTGGTGTCTCAGGGCACCCCCTGGGGATTACTGCAGCTGGCCTGCATGGCGCTGGATTAGCACCGTCTGTCTTGGATGCCAACAGCTGAGGGGTAGCTCAGTGGTTTGAGCATTCGCTAAACCCAGGGTTGTGAGTTCAATCCTTGAGGAGACCATTTTGAGATCTAGGGTAAAAATTGGGGTTTGGTCCTGCTTTGAGCAAGGGGGTGGACTAGATGACCTCTTGAGGTCCCCTCCAACCCTGATATCCTAGGATGCAGTAGAGCACAGCGGAGTGGCACACTCGCCTCCATACTCCAGACCCCCGGCGGGTCAGAAGCTCCCAGAATTGCAGCCTTTTGTATGCGCTGCAGGGTGCTCTGTCCCAAAGAGGAAGAGTTACAAAGGTGTCTAGAGGCTTTTGTAACTCGGACAGAGCCCAGATGTTGGCAGGCGGGAGGGAACCTGGGACCTCTGGAGCTTAGTGCAGGAGCCTCGACCACAGGAGCGAAAAGCCAAGAGGCTGTTAGCTAAGGCTCTAGAGCAGACTCCTTTTCTCTGTGTCTCGAAGTGGTCCTGGTGCCACGAGATGGGCCAGAACCCCACAGCCAGTAGATATGTGGGTTCCCCCGACCAGGGCAGGGATGGGCCTGGTCTGATTTTCAGCCGTGCCTGTGTGCCATGGAAAGTGCAACAGAATCGGGCACCTGAGTCAGGCACTTCTGCCAATCCCACAAAGCACCTCTGGACTTCTTTAGGTGCCTAAACCCCTTTGTCAAAGCGGGCCTCGTTCAAGCAACCCAGATGAAGACTGGCTGGAGTTGATCACCCTTGACGAGTGTTTCTTTTCAGCCCCTGGGAGATATTCCTACACACAGCAAGGGATGCTTTCCATGAGCAGGGCCATGCAGCATCATTACCATCGTCATATGGGAGCTGCTTGTTAATGAGGGGCTGGGAATGCGCTCTTCTTCCCGCTCTTCTGGGCTTCCTTTTTCCCACTTCCCCTTCGCGTCAGACGGCTCCTTCTTCGTCCCTGCAGCAGAAAGAAACATTCTTAACATTTTGCTTTTCCATGTCTTCTCCCTGGTTTACAGAGGATGGAAGTTGGGCACAGAGCCCTGAAGCGAATTGCCCAGGGTCAGACTGAAGGTTGTTGGCAGAGCTCAGCAGAGAACTCCGCTCTCCTGACTCCTAGCTGGCGGCTTTGACCACACGAGGCTTCCTCTTCCCTCGGGGCCAGTTTCTCTTCAAAGGTGTCATCTACTCTTCCCCTCCCCTTGCACCCCTTTCCTGTCAGTGATGGGCACCAGGCCTCCTTTTGCATTGAACCCCCCAAGAAGGAATGACTCAGCTCTGGTACGGTTCCCAGCTGTGACCTGCTGAGACCTCTGGAGCATTTTCCTGAGGAAAGGGACCCAATCAAGGAGAAAAGAAATGATTTCCTCCAACGTCCAGCCTCTCTCTTCTCCTTCCAGCCTGGAACAATGTTAGTAGTCCCCACCCCACCGTGCCAGATCCCCAGAGGGGGGTGACCTGACATTGTCAGCTCTCCCCACCTCAGCCATGGACCTCTGCCACCCTCTGCAAGATGATCAGTCACTAAATGGATTCCAGAGCCGGAGGTACCCATCACTGTCCCATGAGACGGCCCTGATGTCGAAGGCTTGTCAAGTGACTGGTGTGAGTGTTCCTCACATGCTCCTTGCGAACCATGTGGATTGAACCATCTCACCTGTAAGATCCACTTCGACTTTGTCTCTTGTCTCCTGCAGCTTCACCTCCTCTGCCTCCACCTGGGTCTCAGCTGCTTTCTTCTTCAGGGACAAGTGCGTCCACCTTCTTGGAGAGGAAGCTGTTCTCGCCTCATCGCTCTCTGCCATCGCGCTGTGGGATTGGCAACAGACACAGAGTCTTTTCATGCCTGACAGGATGGTCCATGAGCATTTTCTTCTCCGGGGCTTCTCTGGCAAGGCCTGTTCTTGGGGGCTGAGGCCAGAGCATGCCTCAATGGCTGCAGGTTGGACGAGCACTTTGTGCACATGGATCTCTCTGTGCTCCCGAGAGGCGAGTCTTTGGAAAAAGGAACGAAGCCGGGAATAGAAAGAAGGAGGAAATGGGTTTTTCTGTCCTTCTCAAAAGGAAGGGAATTAGTTTGCCCAGGATTCCCAGATCCGCGAGAGTGGTCTTTTGAAGCCATCTGCTCCTCTAATAGCCAGGACTGGTTGCTGCAACCAAGAAGATAAGCAACACAAGACCGCCCAGACTGGGTCAAACCAAAGGTCCATTTAGCCCAGTACGCTGTCTGCTGACAGTAGCCAGTGCTGAGTGCCCCAGAAAGAATGAACAGGGAATCATCAAGCGATCCATACCTCTTGCTCGTTCCTGGCACCTGGCAAACAGAGCCTAGGGATAGAAAGAGCAAAAGGTCAGTTTCTATGTTCTTTGGTCATTGCCTGGGCCTAGTTGCAAAAATGCTTCCTTCTTAACCCCACTCCTTTGTGCACAGAATGTTGGGACTCTGGGAACAGATCGGGCCAAGCTGAAAACCAAGAAAGCTCTGTTCCCAGAGAAGCCAGGAAAGGGAAGGAAAGATTGTCATCTCGAGGGTTTGAGGGTCTGGAAGGATGAATTAGCAGCTGCAAATATGTTGACTTGTTCTCAACTATTTGAAAATCTGGAATGTATTAGGATGGGGAAAAGAATCAGTCAACTTGAAATGAAGAATGACCCATATTATTTCCAACATCCAGTCAGAAGTTAGACCTCCAAAACAAGGACACAGAAATCACAGCGAGACCCATGACAAATGTAGGCGAGAGTTGATTGAAACCCCTTTCCTGGAAAGGAATTGCGGGGGGGAGTTGACACATCTCTTTGCTATAGCCCAAGGGGGTAGAGTAGAATTTGTAGAGAGTTTTGAGATCTATCATCATGAGATTCTTTCTGAGAGAACTACCAAGATGACAGCCAGGGGATGGGAGTGGAGCTGTATCACTTTCAATATCTTAAGATTCATTTCTTCTGCATTATTTGAGCTCATTTATGCACATTTCAATCATATAAATTCTGAGATCGATATTCTCTCAATACACATTTCTTTCGCAGTCATGACAGGAGACAAAGGCTTTCTATTCACAACTTGAAGGCAAGGAGTGCATTAGGGGCAACTCCAAGGGAAATACTATTGATGGAGATATCAATCTAACTTCTACACAAGTTTTGTTATCTTCCCTTTTGGTTCTATCCCTGGAAATTCCCCCAGACTAGTCTGCTGAAAGATAAAATCATCTAAATCTGCCTCCAAAGAACCTGACAGGCTGAAGCAGGAGGAGACCTGAGAGATGGCCACATTCAAATCAAAACGGAACGCTGAGACCTGCCTGTTGCCACACCAGCCCCCACCCGTCCCGAGGAGAAGGAGGCACCGACCTGTCGTGTGCGATCTAATGAGCAGGGAAAGAATCTGGGAATTACCTTCTGTAAAAACTCATCCTTTTGTTCCTCGAACACCTGTGGAAATAGCTGATTCAAGAAGTTGTTGACAGAGGGATGGTCCGCATCTCTCAGCAGCTCCTTGGCTCACCAGCCGTTGTCAGCCAAGCCAGTTGGCAGACTGACAGCAGGGCAAGAATGCTGACGCCGAACACTCTTTGCTGTTGGCATCCGTGACATCACAATCAGCTTGTGCATAAACACACACAGACCCCCATCCAGAGAGACACACCCCCAGAAAAGTTAGTAACATGAACAAGACTGAGAGACGCCCCCAAATCTCTCGGCATTTTGATTTGGGGGATGGGGATCATAGGAGCCGACTGCATGGGTGCTCCGGGCCTGGATCACCCAGGAGGAAATATTAGTGGGTGCTTAGCACCCAGTGGCAGCCAAGCTCTGCCCTCCCCGCAGTGCGTCTCGCCCTCCTGCGGCCCCACTGAGCAACTCCCCACTCTCCTTCCCAGCACTTCCTGCCCACCACAGAACAGCTGTTTCGTGGAATTGAGGATGCTCCGGGAGGGTCGGTTAGGGGCGGGGACATGGCATACTTGGGGCAGTGCATGGGATTCTTCTCTCCTAAGTGCAGGGCTCAGCACTTGTCCTTGCTGAACCTCATCAGATTTCTTTTGGCCCAATCCTCTAATTTGTCTGGGTCACTCTGAACCCTATCCCGACCCTCCAGCATATCTCCCTCTCCCCCCAGCTTAGTGTCATCTGCAAACTTGCTGAGGGTTCAATCCATCCCATCCTCCAGATCATGCACGAAGATGGTGAAGAAAACCGGCCCCAGGAGTGACCCGTGGGGAAGCGGGGGAGGGGGTGGAGGAGAGGAGGCAGACGGTGAGTGGCAGGGACCCCACAGAGAAGGGTGCAGTGGAGGAGAGGGGGAACTCATCCAGGCAGCGGTGGGCAGTGTGGGCTGGGAGAAGGGGCGAGGCAGATACAGGAAGAGATGGAGCACAGGCGGGGCACTGGGACCCAGGCACCCGGGGCCTGGTCATCGTCGGCACCAGGAGAGGAGAGGAGAGGAGAGGAGAGAGAGAGAGAGAGAGAGAGAGAGAGAGTTGGCGAACACACGAGAGAAGACAGAGAAACATGAGAGCAAGGCAAGCAACTCACCACCTGGAGTCATCCTCTTGGATCCAACCTTCTGCTGCGGAGGAGACACCGTTCCTGACCAGAGAAACAAGCAGCTTCTGAAAATGGGGACGTTTTCTCCCTCGTAACCACAGCTGATCAGGAACCTTTTCTTACAAACCGAACCCTAATTTACAGGGCTTTTCTACCTGGACTCAGGTGGGGCGTGAGCAGAGTCCTCACCAAACCAGACACTTACCTCACCAAGACTGGCGATTGCTCGGCTCCCAGATGGAGGGCTCTTGCCTGGCATCAACAATGGTCTCAGGCTCGCTGCTCTCACTCACTTTCCGTCGCATGAGGGCAGTAGACTCTGAGGCTTGACTTCTTTTTCCTTCGTACTAAAGCCAGCAGAGTGGGGGAAAAACAAAAAAAATTACCATCTCCGTCTGCAGTGTTGCATAGTCTCTTCATTTCACATCTCCCGTATCCCACGGCTCCGCCCGCAACCCATCTCCCATTACTACTTTACAACTGCACCTAGAAGGCGCCCATTGGAACGGCACCCAAAATCGTCACTTTGCTCAGGAGACTCTGGTCCCTTCCTCAGCCTTAATGCCAGAGCCTCGTACTCAACAAGGAAGCCCACGGCCTGTGAAGAGTACTACAGGGAGTACAGATGAGGAATTGAAAGCACTGACCGCTTAGTCACAGCCAGTTATGCGGGAGGCAGAAAGCTGACGACTCTTCACGTCTGCTTAGAAGGATGTCCAAGCTGCTCAGGTCCACTCCTGCCATATTCTCATCCGGCTAGGGCTCCTGGACAATTCCTCTGCGAAAGCAGCTGCAAAAGCCAAGCATGAGCCATCACTCCACAAAGCTCGATTGGTCCTGGAAATCTTGCCCTCAGCCCTGCCTCACTCTTTCATCCCATCCACATCGGCCCCACTCGACGAACAGAGACAGAGTTAACACCGACAGTCACCGCTCCACTCTCGCACCCACTGCCCTGCATGATTTTTATCCCCTCCTGCTGCTTCTTGGCTTCCGAACCATAGCCTGCGGGGTGCACACCTAGCGTGCCTGCCCGTGTCCTGTGAAGGGAGACAGCACAGGGAAAGGCAAGGACAGAGAGAGAGAGAGAGACAGAGACAGAGACAGAGACAGAGTGTGTGTGATGACCAACATACTAGAGGAGAGACAGAGAAAAACATGGTAGGATAGCAAGCAATTCACCTCCTGGAGTCATCTGTGATGAAGCGGGACTTCATGTTTCCTCTGAATCGTGTGGGGGTGCCTCAGTTTCCCCTATGCAGTTCTTAAGGATCTAGGTGGTGGGGTAAGGGTGTATGATCGTTGCAGAGCTCTGGAGGGCAGGTGTGTGCAGGAGTCTGGACACAGAGAATGGCCGACACCCTCTTTCCTGGCACCTGATGCCCTGGGCCCTTCCCCCCTGCGAGGTGAGAGCTAAAGGGTTGGAGAACAAAGGAATCAGGTGCCCTCCTGGCCGGGGACAGGGACAAAGCCCAGGGGAGGAGGGGCTGGGGGGAGTTTCAGATGGGGGCTGGCTGGAGACATGGAGTGAAGGGCAGACGGGTTTGTCTGGCTCACTGTCCCCCAAAATGGACCCGGCTGAGGGGTCCTGTTCTCTGCACCTACAAACTCTGTGTTAGACCATGTCCCTGTCGTCTAATAAACCTCTGTTTTCCTGGCTGGCTGAGAGTCCGGTCTGACTGCAGAGTTGGGGGGCAGGGCCCTCTGGCTTCCCCAGGACCCCGCCTGGGCAGACTGGCTGTGGGAAGCGCAGGGAGGGGCAGAGGAGGCTGAAGGCTCCGAGGTCAGAGCCAGGAAGGTGGAGCCCGGGGAGCTGTGTGTCCTGCAGACAGGCTGCTCCCCGAGAGGAGACTTCCCCAGAGTCCTGCCTGGCTTCCTGGGGAGCAGTTCCAGAGCATCGCCCGGGGACGCCGGGACATCCTCCTCCTAGATGAAACCTTCTGCTGTGTGACGTGTTGTGTGTGTCATGTTGTGTGCTGTTTTGTGTGTCATTTTATTTGTGTGTCATGTTGTTTGTGTGTGTCGGTGTCCTGTGTTGTGTGTGTGAGAGAGACGTGTTTTTGTATGTGTGATGTGTTCTGTGTGTGTGTGTCAGTGTCATGTTGTGTGTGTGTGTGTCAGTGTCGTCTGTCGTGTTTTGTGTGTGTGATGTTTTATGTGTGTGTTGTCTTGGGTGGCCACACAGGGTAATGCACAAAGCATTTTCCTCATGGAGGAAGAGTGACACGATGTGGCCACTCAGGAGTAACACACAAACAATCCCCCCCCCGCCCCCCGGAGCAACAGTGATGTGTGTTGCCAATTCAGGTCATGCACAAATCATTTCCCTCATGGAGCAACAGTGACACTGGGTGGCCACTCAGGGTAATGCACAAACCATTTCCCTCACAGAGCAACAGTGAGAGTGGGTGGCCACTGTTACGAATTATACCCGATTGGTCACGCACAGTTCGAGTCTAGGCTGAGGCACACGAACGAAGTCCACAACTGCAGGGTTCCCAAAAATACTACGTTTATTATGCTCGAGCATGGTGCCCCCCTGCTAACCAGGAGGGGACCCTGCATGCAGGTTATACAGAGATTATAGACCTTTTAGCAAAGCATGTTGCCCTCGTGCATCGGAAACCTTAGCCAATAGACAAACCCTTCCCTTATCTACCACCTATCCCTGCTAGGTACATTCCCCACACTAAACCATGACTTCAGCTACATTGCATGGTCCTAAAGCAATGCACCAGTAACTATTCTTATCAGGATGGGAGGCCCACATCAAGGCCAGGAGGCAGGGAGTTAGGAACAGACAAAGAACAGAAACCGGGAGATAAAACAGGCTGGAGACAAGGGCGGGGGGGCGGAGGATTTTCACAGGGATGCAGTATCTAAGAAACACTCCTCCTGGTGCACGATGTGCTTGCTTTTAGACAATGGTGGGCCCCAAACCAAAATGGAGTCACATATGCTAACTTTTCCTTCACACCACTCAGGGTAATGCACCAACAATTTCCCTCGTGGAGCAACAGTGACACTCGGTGGCCACTCCGGGTAATGCACAAATAATTTCCCTAACAGAGCAACAGTGACACCGGGTGGCCAGTCAGTGTAATGCACAAATCATTTCCCTCCTGGACCAACAGTGACACTGGGTGACCACTTGGAGTAATACACAAAGCATTTCCTCACGGAGCACCAGTTGCACAAACTGAGTTTAATAATAATAATAAATAGTTTCACTAGAAAAGGTAGTTTTTCAGTGATTATAAGGGATAGCAAACAGAAGAAGGCAGATTGCTAAGCAAATACAAATACACACGCATACTAAGCCTAAGATCTTAAAGAGACTGGATTCAGGAAGTAATTTCCCATCCTAAATGTCTTTCGGCAACTTGAAGAGTTTCTGTAGCTTAGACTTCCTGTTGTTTCTCTTTACAGACTAGACTCCTGTCTTAGTCTGGACTTCCCCCTTCTCATTTCCTTTGTCTCTTCAGGAACTTTCAGCATCCTTTCTACTGCCCTGCATGACTTTCATCCGCTCCGACTTTTCCATGGCTCCCGAGACCTAACCTGTGGGAATGCACACCTACCCGTGTCCTGCAAAGGGAGACAGCACCAGGAGAGCAGAGGAGAGAGAGGCTGAGAAAGTTGGCCAACACACAAGAGAAGAGAGAAAAATATGGGAGGAAGGCAAGCAACTCACCAGCTGGAGTCATCCTCCTAGATGCCACCTTCTCCTGCGAAGGAGACACCAGAGAAATGAGCAGCCCCTGAAAATGCGGACCTTGTCTCTCTCCTAACCACAGCTGGTCAGGAACCATTCTTACAAACCTAGCCCCAGCTAATGGGGAGTCCCTACCTGGAACCAGGCGGGCCGTGAGCAAAGCCTTAACCAAACTAGACACTTATCTCACTGACATTAGCGACTGCTCCGCTGCCAACTGGACGACTCCTGGCTGCATCAACAGTGCTCGCGGGCTCACCGCTCTCGCTCGCTTTCCATCTGATGACAGGAGTCAACTGTTTGTACTAAACCTAGACCGAGGAGGAAAAACAAATAAGTTACCGTCTCAGTGGGCCACATTGCATAGGCTATCATGATACAGAGCTCCATTGGTGCTGGAAATCTTGCCTTCATCCGCACATCGGCCCCACGCGATGAACCGAGACAGAGTTAACCCCGACAGTCACCGCTCCACGCTCGCACCCACTGCCCGGCATGATTTTCCTCCGCTCCGACTTCTCCATGGCTCCCGAGACCTCACCTGTGGGAATGCACACCTACCCATGTCCTGTGAAGGGACACGGCACAAGGAGAGAAGAGGAGAGAAGAGAAAGAGAGAGTTGGCGAACACATGAGGGAAGACAGAGAAACATGAAAGCAGGGCGAGCAACTCACCACCTGGAGTCATCCTCTTGGATCCAACCTTCTGCTGCGGAGGAGACACCGTTCCTGACCAGAGAAACGAGCAGCCTCTGAAAATGGGACCTTTTCTCCCTCATAACCACAGCTGATGAGGAACCTTTTCTTACAAACCGAACCCTAATTTACGGGGATTCCCTACCCGGACTCAGGTGGGGCGTGAGCCGAGTCCTCACCAAACCAGATACTTATCTCCACGAGACTGGCGATTGCTCGGCTCCCAGATGGAGGGCTCTTGCCTGGCATCACCAATGGTCACAGGCTCGCTGCTCTCACTCACTTTCCGTCGCATGAGGGCAGTAGACTCTGAGGCTTGACTTCTTTTTCCTTGGTACTAAACCCAGCACAAGGGGAAAAAAACAAGTAAGTCACCATCTCAGTCGGCAACGTCTCGTAGGCTCCTCTGTTTGCCTCTCCCACACGGCGGGGATCCGCCCTCCACTCTCCTCCCATTACACCTTGAGCCTCACAACCAAAAAGCCCCTTTTCTAACGGCACCCCACAGAGTCACTCTGCTCAGGAGACTCTGGCCCCTCCCCAGCCTTCATCCCCCCAAGCCCTGTCCCCAGCGAGGACGCCCACGGCCGGTGAGGAGGACGACAGCGAGTGCGGACGAGGAACTGGAAGCACTGACCTCGCAGCCAGGTCTACAGAGGGCAGAGAGCGGAGGCCTGGTTCCGCCTCCTTGGAAAGAGGCCCAAGCGGCTCAGGCCCCCTCCTGCCGTGTTCCCCTCCGGCGAGAGCTCCGGCACCATTCCTCGCCAGAGCTGCTGCGAGAGCCGAGCCGGAGCCCTCGCTCCACAGCGCTCGACGGGGCTGGGAATCTCGCCCTCGGCCCTGCCGCCCTCTTCCCTCCCGTCCACACCGGCCCACGCGCCGCCCAGAGACCGAGTTCACCCCGCCCGTCCCCGCTCCGCTCTCGTACCCGCTGGGGGTCGTCTCCAGCGTTGTGATTTCGGTGTTGTGTCGTGTGCCGTTTTATGTGTTGTGTGACGTGTCGTATGTCGTGTCGTGGGCATGTGAGACGTCGTGTGTCATGTGTGTCAGTGTCATGTGTTGTGTGTGTGAGACATCGTGTGTGTCGGTGTGTGTGAGACGTTGTGAGTCGGCGGGTGTCGGCGGGTGAGTGTGTGGGGGTGGGCATATGTTCTGTGTGGTGTGTGTGTGTGTGGGCGTGTGTTGTGTTGTGTGTGGTGTGTGGGCATGGGCATGTGTTGTGTTGTGCGTGTGTGGGTGTGTGTCGTGTCATGTGTTGTGTGCATGTGTGGGCGTGTGTCATGTGTGTGGGCGTGTTGTGCATGTGCCGTGTGTGTGTGGGCCTGTTGTGCATGTGTCGTGTGTGTGGGCGTGTGTTGTGCATGTGTTGTGTGGGCATGAGTGTCAGATGTCGTGTGTGAGACGTCGTCTGTTGTGTGTGTGTGTGTCAGTCATCGTGTGTGGTGTGTGTCGGTGTCGTGTGTGTCAGTGTCGTGTGTGTGAGACGTCGTGTGTCGTGTGTGTCGGTGTCATGTGTGAGACATGTGTGTGAGTCGGTGTCGTGTGTGTCAGTGTCGTCGGTGTCGTGTGTGTCAGTGTCGTGTGTCGGCATGTGTGTGTGGTCTGTTTGTGTCGGTGTGTGTGTGTGAGACGTTGTGTGTGAGAGACGTCGTGTGTCAGCATGTGTGTGTGTGTCGGCGTGTGAGCGACATCATGTGCCGTGTGTGTGTGTGGGCGTGTGTTGTGTGTGTGTGTCGGCGTGTGTGAGAGACGTGTTTGAGTGTGTGAGAGACATTGTGTGTCATGTGGTGTCGTGTGTGTGAGAGATGTGGTTGTGTGTGTGTTGTCTTGAGTGTTTTGTTGAGTGTGTGACATGTTGTGTGTCAGTGTTGTGTGTGATTTTTGTGTGTGTGATGGGTGGTGTGTCATGTTGTGCGCGTGCGCGTGCAACGTACAGTGTACGCGTGACGTGCTGTTTACGTTCGACGCGCGATGCGCAACGTGCCTGCGACGCACGATGTTTTGTGTGTGCGACATGTGACGTGCTGTCTACAACGTGCGACAGGCTGTGTGCGATGTGTTGTGTGTATAACATGCAACGTGCGGTCTACAACCTGCGATTTGTGATGCACGAGCAATGCTCAACGTGCTGTGTGCTACGTGTTGTGCGTGTGACATGTAAAGTGCGACGTGCTGTGTGTGCTACGTGCAACGTGTCAGTGTTGTGTGTGTGTGTCTCAGTGTCGTGTGTGTCTCAATGTCATGTGTGCCATTTTGTGTCGTGTGCCATTTTGTGTCATGTGTCGTGTTGTGTGCGTCGTGTGTGTGTGATATGTAGTGTGTGCGTGTGTGTGACGTGTTGTGCATGTGCATGTGCGTAGTGTGACATGTGCGTGATGTGATACGTGCGACATGCGACAAACTGTGTGTGCGATGTTGTGTGTTTGCGACGTACGTGCAACATGCTATGTGTTGTTGAGTGTGTGTGAGACGTGTTGTGAGATGTGTTGTGGGTCGTGATGTGTTGAATGTGACGTGTTGTGGGTCGTGTTGTGTTGAGTGTGTGTGTGACATGCTGTGGGTCATTTGTGTGATGTTTTGTGTGTGATGCTTTCCGTGTCATGGTGTGTGTGTGTCTGTGTCATGTGTTATTTTTGTGTGTCGTGTTGTGTGCCGTTTTGTGTCATCGTGTGTGTGTGACGTGTGTGCGTCTGCACGTTGGATGTATTGTGCGTGTCCGGGTGGGAAGTGCGAAGTGGGATGGCTCAACTTGCCACCCCCTTCCCCAACACTTTAGCCCCCTGTCGTAAACATGACCCTACCCCCTCCCCAGGGTGCTACGGACACTAAAACGACCTAAAAGACCCCCGACTTACCACTACTGGCTGGCACCCCATTGCCACCCGCACTTCTATGCTGCTGCTGGCCAAACCCTGCCCCCAAATCTAAACCCCACCCCCTACCCGGAACCCAACTGGAACCCTGACCCCATAACCTGCCCCCCAACTCGAAACCCCTGAACCAAAACTGGAGCCCAACCCTCACCCCAACCCCAACCTCCAGCTCTGAACCCAGCCCCTCGAAGCCCGACACCGCTTTAAGCCAGAGCCCAGTTCCCCTTTCCCACCCTGTGCAACAACAGTGCAAACCACACCCTCCTGCCCCCCGCCCAGGAATCCTGCTTCTTACCACCCCTTCTTTGGAAATGAACCTTTTCTCCATTTGCATCCCACACACCTTCATTCTCCTTTGAGGGGTTATTTAGTGACAGGGGTCTACACAAGGCAACTCTTTGCTATTCCAGTGTAACAGGACACAGAGAAGTGAAAACAGTGCAAACAACATTCCACGAGTTTTCAGGAGGTTTAAACACCCAATACAGTTGAACCTTTAACAATCGCTTTGATCTCTACTAACACACACATCCGTTGGCCTGAACACACTCTGACACAAGCTGCTCTGCCAGTGTCACACCTTGTACAAACATTACTGCAACAGCGTGTAGGGCAGCGTGACCCCCGGGGGTCTGTGAGCTAGTTTCAGGGCGTCCGCAGGACCCCGCAGCTTCGCCTCCCCGCCTGTTCCACCCACCGCCTGTGCTTCCCCGGAGGGATCTCCAGACTGTCAGTGCTGCCCGGAGCTTCCCTTCCCTGCCAGGCCTGAGCAACCAGCGCTTGTAACCAGGCCACTCACAGCCTCCCCGCGGGGAGCGTATGGACACAAACCGGCTGGAGAGAAGTTATTGCAGGAATCCCTGGAGACTCGGGGAGCATCTTCAGTGGATGAGGGTGACACACCCCACAGGAGCTGAATTTCCCACTTGGGTCTAAGTCGTGCCGTGTGGATGGGGCAGCACGGTCGGGAGGCTCTGTTTGCTGCAGTGGATCCACTGGGGGTTGATGTCATGGGGGTCGAGTGAAGACCCACGAAATTGACAGCAGAGCGCTCTCCGGTCACCGTTGGGACTGCGCCGGGAACGGCAGGAGGAAGGTAAGTCGACCGAAGAGCGTCTCCTGTCGACCCAGCCCAGTGTAGACACAGCAGTAAGTCGACCGAAGCGACGTCAAATCCAGCTCTGTTATTCACGCAGCGGGAGCAGCGTAACTTAGGACCACTTACTGCGGTAGGATAGAGTCATAAATAGAAAGGGAAGGCTAAACACCTTTAAATCCCTCCTGGCCAGGGAAAAATCCTCTCTCCTGTAAAGGGTTAAGAAGCTAGGATAACCTCGCTGGCACCTGACCAAAGTGACCAATGAGGAAACAAGATACTTTCAAAAGCTGGGGGGAGGGAGAAACAAAGGGTCGGGATCTGTCGGTGTGATGCTTTTGCTGGGGACAGAACAGGAATGGAGTCTTAGAACTTAGTAAGTAATCTAGCTAGATATGCGTTAGATTCTGATTCCTTTAAATGGGTGAGAAAATAAGCTGTGCTGAATGGAATGGATATTCCTGTTTTTCTGTCTTTTTGTAACTTAAGGTTTTGCCTAGAGGGATTCTCGGTGTTTTGAATCTAATTACCCTGTAAGGTATTTACCATCCTGAGTTTACAGAGGTGATTCTTTTTACTTTTTCTTCTATTAAAATTCTTCTTTTAAGAAACTGAATGTTTTTTTATTGTTCTTAAGATCCAAGGGTCTGGGTCTGTGGTCACCTATGCACACTGGTGAGGATTTTTACCAAACCTTCCCCAGGAAGGGGGGTGCAATGTTTTGGTGAGAATTTTGGGGGGGAAGACGTTTCCAAACGGCTCTTTCCTAATAAAAAACCCGGTTAGACTTTTGGTGGTAGCAGCGAAAGTCCAAGGGCAAAACGTAAAATAGTTTGTACCTTGGGGAAGTTTTAACCTGAGCTGGTAAAAGTAAGCTTAGGAGGTTTTCATGCAGGTCCCCACATCTGTACCCTAGTGTTCAGAGTGGGGAAGGAACCTTGACAGATAGACACAGTGTGAGGCCTGAGTTTCCCCTGCAGTCTGGATGCTCAAACATCGGCTTGGCAACACAAGTCAGCAAGCCCAGGCCACATAGAGACAGGCTCAGTGTGCAGTGTGGACAGACCCTCCGACAACCCCAGTATTGTCAAATGAGGAAATCCTTCCTGTGTTTTGCCTTGCTGGTAGAAGAGCCGAGTGACATTGGAGCTCACCGAGCTTCACTGACAAACGCAGCGCTCCAGCACCTGAGCTCTCGGGCTCCCTGTTGAAAGAAAAGCTGAATGAGTGACCAAGGTCAAAGAGAGGTGCTCATCTTTGGCCAAGGGCAGGGAGTCCCACACTCAAAGCGAGAACATTTCTCTCTTTGTCTGTCTGTGTCGGGGCAGGAGCGATAACACGTCCTCCTGCATTTGCTATTTCAGAGAGTAGTTTCTGACTGTCTTCTCAAAGACAGGGTGCAAAACAGGCCTCAAACCTGACTGAGTGGAAACAAGAACGACGCAGCTCGACTGAGCCAGCTGAGAATTGAGATGTGCCCCTTTGCTCGAGTGAGGGAATGACCCATGAGGGGACTGGAAACCTGACCGGCCAATTCTTAACTTGCACTCTCTCAGCATCTTTCCTCTGAGTGCCGTCACTGTAGCTTCAATACTCCAGCACCGGATGCCCTGCCAGCTCTGGTCCCGACAAGCTTTCCTTGGGATCGGATTCTGGAGAGCAGGGGTGCAGGGAAGCAACGGGTGCATGTGACTCCGTGGTGAGGTTTTCCTTGCAAGATGTGTGTGTGAGTCTGTGTGTGTAGGAAGCACTGAGGGTGGCACTCTCACTGAACCCACAGAGGGCGACGGTGGCGGGAGCGAGACAGTAGAAGTATAAAGGGGCAAGGACGGGCAGAACGATGATGACTGTGTTGTGTTTCATTCCTTAGATGTGGGGCCACCACCTTTCTCTTTAGCCTTGTAGTATCCCAGGGGTAAAACTAACCATCTGTCCAGCTACAAGGATGTGTTTGTGTTCATTCCTGCGAGCTACACACAGGGGTTTGATGTTGCTGCTTCCAATCCTCTGGCTCTGCCGGGAGAAGGGGCAATTCAGGCCATCACTGAGCTGAGGGAGGGAGATGATTTTCTGACAGGGAGGGACGCCTCCTCCTAAAGGTGCTTGGCAGGCAGCCCTCCTTCCCAGGTCCGTCCCGACAACGCCCAGTTGAAAAGGGGCCCTCCCCAACCCTCCTCAGCGCGGTGACAATGAGCGAGTGAGGGAGCGTGGGGGAGAGGGAGCGACGGAGGGGAGGGAGATGGCTTGAGCAGGCCGGGACCTCGGCGAAGGTTGGCACAAGGGGGTTCAGTTTTGTTGGGTGCGGAAGTTGGCAACCCTAGATCCAGGGGCAACAACTCCAACCTCCAAAGAGGCTGGGCAGGGGCAGGACATCAGCTTGGAGGGGAGGGGTGGGTGGGGCAGTGACATCACCAAGGGCTTTTGCAGGAACTCAGCCCATTGGGCAAAGGTGGTGGGGAGGGGGTGACCTCGCAGAGAGACCCCGACATCAGCCGGGCAGGGCCGAGGTGCAGGGCCAGGGCAGTCTCTGAGACCCCCCCGGCTTTGCTGCCGCACGTCTCCTTCTCCAGGTCTCCCCTTGAGGCCGGGGAGAGAATTAGGATTCACGTCTGTGAGCGTGAGGAGGAGCCTCTGTGGAGTTTTCTCCTTTCCTACCCCTGGTTGTGCCCGAAAACGAACTTCCCTTGGACAAGGTCAGAGGCTCCGAGAGGTTTGGAACCTGTTGGGTCTGATGCACCTGCTGCAGGCAGAATTCTCGGCACAGAAAACACGGGCTTAAGGGGGCAGGATTTGATTTCCTACCTAGCACTTTGACACTTGGAATCACTGGGGACCTGGGGGTTTATCCTTTTTGGTTTCCCTTTTCCTCTTTCCTTCCTCCTTCGTCCTCTTCTTTTGCTTCTTTTTTCCCTTTTCCCAGGTTCCCTTCCTCTACCAAGGAGGGGTGTGTGTGGAGTACGGGCGAGGAAGAGGGGGTTGCTCACAATGCGGGAGGTCCTCCCAAAGGGGTGGGTCCATATCTGAGAGTGATCCCCTCTGATGGTGACCAGGGCCGTCCTTTCAGACATCTGGTGAGACCTCTCAGCCTCCCACCGCTCAGCGTCTCAATGCTGACTGGCCGAGCAGGGGGCTATCCACAGCGAGGAGACTCAGGTCCTTTTGGTCTCTTTTCAAATCAGGGAAATAAGACACAACCAATCCAAAGTATGGGATTCATCTTGCTGCTTCTCTCCATTAATTGTCTCTTAGCAGTTGATGATTTCCTCCAGTGTTCCAGGTCATCTAAAATACTTGCTGAATAATTCCTATGAACAACTGTTGGTCTGCAGGTCACCTGAGAGCCCTTTATTCTCATCGGTCAATGTATGAAATTCAAGATGTGACAGACAGGTGGAAAGTCAGGAGCAGTGTTTCCTCTAATTGGTTATGTCCGTGTGCTGTAAGGTGATTTTGGTACATGGTCATATTCTGTTTTGAATGATGCTGAAATTAAAAATGGAGTTTAGAAATTCAAGATGGCGCACATGATTGGAAGGGTTTGAACTCCATCTTGGTACCCTTTCTTCCTGGCATTTTCCCGCCAAAACTCTGTGTCCCTGAGGGAACCGGAGGGGCAGAGAACTGGCTGGGCCTGGTGGGGGCAGGGCCCGTCAGCGTGCGCCTCAGGAATGTGCCCACCGCGAGCGTACGAGGGAGGGTTGGGGGTGACGCAGGCGCTGTCCACCATGGAGGCAGCCACGGCCAGGCTCTTTGCGCGGCATCGGATCAAGACTCCGGCTACTAACATCTGTCAAGGACTCTGATACTTACCTGACTCCTGTCATCCACCAAAGGCCCCAGTGGAGGCTTTGCTGTCGGCCCAGATCTGTGGATCTCCTGCTTCGGCAGCAGAGAGCCAGATCCTCCGATGCGCCAGAGATCCTGAGACGGACCGTCCGTTGTCGGTGTCCTCCTTCTGCAGCTTGGAGAGAGAGAGTCATTATTTTTCGGGCATTTATTAGTTTAACCAAGGGACAGTTTAAGAGTCTGGGCTTTATGCCCCTTGCTGGAATCTATGGGTAGGTATTTGTAGTGTTCCCCACAGTGAATCTTCCCCCAGTTGTATCTATCCCTTAATAAATCAACTTTCTCTTTAAGGTTATATTCTTTCTATCCTTTATTTCAGTGCAACATGGGTGGGAGGCACAGAGATTTCTAATGCTCCCAGTTGATAGATGCTGGTAAGAGTCGGACCTGTTGAAAATGTCACCTCCTTATTATTGCTGACAGAGATTTGGGGGTAACCGTGAGGAATGAATGTTGTTCTGTGCACCAATATGGAGATGAGGGGTGACCCCTCCCCTGTACATTGCTGCACATTCCAAAATTCATTCTGCACGGTGTGTGGTAGGCTGAAGGGTTCGGTGTGTGGGAGGGGGCTCAGGTGGGGCAGAGGGTGGAGGTGTGGGCTGTTGGGTGGGGCCAGGGAAGAAGGGCTCAGGGCTAGGGCAGAAGGTTGGGGTGCAAGAGTGTGAGGGGTCTAGCTGGGGGTGCGGGCTCTGGGGTGGGGTTGAGGATGAGGGGTTTGGGGTGCAGGTTCCTCCGTCTAATCTCCAAGATGCTATGGAAATAAGACGCCATGTCCTTTGGTGAGCTCCCAAAAGCAGAGGGTGTGAGAACTCCAGCAACTGAGAGGGCAAGGGATTTACCGTCAGATTGTTTCAAATGCTGCATTCGTCAGGTGACATTGAACAGCAACGCTCAGGTAACATCGTGGAGAAAGGAATTCTCTGCTAAGGATTCAACGTGCCCCTTTGGCCAACTCCACCCCTTCCCTGAAGGGAGTGTGCTCAGAACAACCCCTCCTCAGCTGAACACACTCAAACCCCCAGCTGGGCGCCCAGCACAAAGCATGGGAGGGGCTTGCTTGACTTGTTTTACTTTTTACTTTACAAAAGGTTTTTTCAAGAGCATTTCCTGTTCCCCATGGGAAGGAAGCAGATGGTTGTGGGGAAGGGAACCTCAGCATGGTGGAGCTGGGAATATGGGGAGAGGCAGAGGGAGGGGAGTGGGTGAGGGGGTGAAGGGGCAGTTGCAGGGGAGGGAGGCTAAAGGGGGTCAGGTGGGGCAGCTGGGTGAGGGGTTCGGGGGAAGGCTGAAGGAGGGCAGTTGGTTGTAGGGGGGGAAGACTGAAAGGGCAGCTGGGGAGGAGCTAGGAGGGGGGGAAATTTGAGGGGAGCGATGAGGGGAAGGGGACCAGGGCAGTTGGGGGAGGCTGAAGGGGGGCTGAAGAGGTGATGGGGGGAAGGGAACATTTGGAGGGAGGCTGAAGGGGTGATGAGGTATAGGGGGCCAGGGCAGAGAGACAGATGGGGGGGGCTGCTCATCCCCACGGGAGGGGAGGAGGAAGAGGAGTCCCCTGGTATCAGAAGCTGCTTCTTTATTAGAACTTTCTACGTTCCTGAGCAGGGTCCTGGGATCAAAAGGTTCGACAGGGAACTAGAGAGATTCCTGGCGGATCGGTCCATCGATGGCGATTAACCAGGATGGGCAGGGATGGTGTCCCTAACCTCTGATTGTCAGAAGCTGGGGAAGGGGCGACAAGGGATGGATCCCGGCATGATTCCTGTCTGTTCATTCCCTCTGGGGCACCTGGCACTGGCCACTGTCGGCAGACGGATACTGGACTAGATGGACCTTTGGTCTGACCCCGTCTGGCCGTTCTTTGCTCTTCTGTTCTTATCACCTGCTCAGTGACATCTGCAAGTTGCTGCCCTCACTCACCAGCAGCATCTGCTCCCTGCAACCAAAGGCAGGGAAAATCCCCCTGAAGGGGGGGAAATTGGAGGGGAGGGATGGGCAGAGGGACAAAACTGGGAGTGGATCAGGGGTTCAGACAGGGGGCTGTCCTGCAAGATAGGTGCAGAAGAGAAAACCCCCAGATAGAGGGTGGCGGAGGGGATAACAGTTCCCACAGATGGGGTGAGCCATCAGCAGCCGTTCCAAGAGAGGGTGTGGTGGATGGTCGAAGGACTTGTGTTCCTCCCTGGATGGTCCCTCTCAGCACCGCCTCCCCAGGGCTGTAGTGTTAAAGGCCCCGGGGGGCCCAATGCCCAGGTACTGCAGCTCTTCTCTCGCTGACATGGTGGACTGAGCTGTCAGTGGAAACTTGATTCAGGAAAATAGTTTACACCCTCCCCCCAAGCCCCCTCAGCGTAACGCAAATGGATACTTTTATAAGTGTTGACCCAGTTTCCAAGAATTCCTGGCCAGTTTCCGTCTCTATAACGTGTCTGCTTGGAGCCTCAAAGGAGCTCAAAATGTGTCCTATCTGCTGTTCTGATTGCCTGAATTGGTCTCCCTGTCCTGAAACCCCCTGGCTTGCTGTCGTTCCGCATCTTTTCGTGATTGATTTCTAACAATGTTATTTGGATGACACTGTCCAGTAGAGCAGGAACCCACCCGAGAGGTTGGAATTAGGAAACCCCGGTGATCCAATCCCCCGGCCCGAGCTCTTTCATTATTTAGCCGCAGGGAACCAACTTCCACAGGAGCGCGGGAGAGAGCCCCACCACAGCACCGTGCTCCACACACTGACCTGAAACATGGGGACCCTGGTTCAATCCTTCCTCCCTTGCAGACAGTGGGGGGTGACGCTGGCAGCACCAGCTCCTGCTCAGGCCTCCCTGAGCCACAGATCGAGCCCAAAGGCAGGCTTGCCTCCGTGGCAGGACAGAGCAGAGGGCCCGAGGGGAGTGTCTGGGACTCTCTCTTCAGGCTGTTGCCGTGCCTGGGAAGTTGGCTCTTGGTGGGTGAAAGCAAACTATCGAGCTCCCAATCCCCATGGGGTGTGTGCCCTGGTGTGTAACACTCTGCCCTGAGGTTGGTACTCACGCCCCGAGCTACGCTAGGCAGCTGGACATAGCCCAAGTGAGTGCTGTGAGAGAAGTGTGGGGCTAGGACACCTCCCCCTCGTCAGTCTCTCCCATTCAAGGGCTTGGCTGGCTCCCTGCCCTGTGAGCTGGCTTTCGGGAGTTGTATTGTAAGGTCCCTGTGTGGCCCATGGGCTGTATGTGGAGTTTCAGCACCTAACTCCGCTCTGTGGATCCGTGTTGTTCCTGTGATTTTCTAGCTGTCTAAACCCATGGCCTGTGACGCTCAGCATTGCCACACCTCCGTCCCGTCCTGGGCTGCACCCTGTGTCACCAGTCAGCTCTCTGCAGAGCACAGCTGAGCAATTCCTGATTGACAGGGGTGTGTCCAGGACAAGACACAGAGCACAGACTGGAAAGTGACACCTCACAGCAAAGCCCAAACGCTGCTCCTCGAGGCTCACTATTCCCTGTGGGTGCTGGAGGGGGACACTGTGATGGGATCCCCCTGAGGTGCAGCCTGGGACCAAGGGACCGCTGTGCTCCCGGAACCCTCGCCAGCCTGGGCTGTCTCTCACAATGCCCTGCTAGTGACCAGCAGCACCCCCGCCAGGTGCTGTTATCACCCAGCTTGATCGCATGAATGCTCCCCGAGCCACTCCTGAGTCACACAGGGAGGCACCAGCCGGATCCCCCCCGCTCCCAGCCCTGTATCTCAGGAGTAGGCTGTCTGTAGTATTAATTGCTTCCCCACTTCATCAGTGGAAAGTGGCTGGGCACCAGCCTTTGATAACTGAGGAATTTACCATCCACTTCAGGGAAACTCACTGGTCAAGTTAAACAGGTCAACACATTTATTGGCTACAAAATAGAGATTTTCAGTGGTATTAAGTGAAAGCCAAAAAATCTGAGTTCGTTACCAAAGGAAATAAACACCTAAGCGCACAGTCTGAATTCCCAACCCTCCTAGACTGGGCAGCAACGAGACGGAGTCGTTTTTCTCCCCCTCCTGGATTTTGCAGTCCTGAGCACCCAGATTTCTTCCTTGAAATCTGGGCCACTCCCCTTAGTCGGAGTCTTCAGTGTTCTTCTTCTTGCAGTGTAGGTGGGGGAAGGAGAAAGGCCAAGCATGGGCCCCTGGGTTTGAGTTTGGTTTTTGTACCCTCAGTCCATGTGCTTGGGAAGCACCAGTCCAGGCATGTCTGGGGTGGGGGCGGGGCATTGCTCAATCTCCCGGCAAGGTGGAGCAATTCCCTTGCTGTGGCCTCAGGCAGGTGAATCAATGAATGGGAGCTTCCTTGCTGGGCAATGGCTGTTGATGGGTCGTTTCACACCCCACCCGGGGGTTGCTGACCTTCCTTGCTGGTACCTCCTAACCTTTCCCTGATACATGGAAACCATGCCATGCAAGGTAACATCACAATTCAATACAAGATGAGGAATATGGGGGTTACAGGGTTAGAGGAGTAGGATTTTATGTTTCCATTTTGCATAATGAAAGAGAAGGGATAATCATGTATTAAATGGATTGATGTAGGATAGGATTTGACCATATTCGGCCAACCACCCTTTCTGAGAGCAGGAAGGAATGGCATTGTGGGCCATTAGTAAAGGTGCATCAGCCAGATTCTGATGTCTGTGAAAAGGCCTCACAAACGTCCAGATGGTCAAGAAGATGTGAGAGACTTGGAAACAGCAGGAGACAATCAGAAAACATCCACTGTATCCGATGCTAAACATGTTAGCAGCATTGATGACCTCAGCGGCGAGGCAGGCACCCTGAATGCAAGACAAAGAAGAGCTAAAGATGGGAAGCCAACAAAACCACCAAATGATAACAGCGGAAAACCCGGAGATTAACCCCATTTAAGCTCTAACGATTACAGAATGACATTGCAAAATCCGTATACGAAAGTGGGAATTGACAAGTCTAAAGCTGGGGTGTTTTGCCACAAGACTCTGGGTTCAGTCCTGCAAAGCCTCGGAGCATGGGATCGCGACCGACGGAGCCCAGCTCCTCGCTTGTGTTCAATCTAACTGGCCATTAGATTTACAAGAGCTACAGCAAACTGGTAACTGTAAAACCATCTGCAGGACATGTGTGTGTGTCTGTGTCTGTGTGATTAAATGCGTATGCTTACAGTTGTATTTTCAATAAATGCGGCGTATTGCCTTTTCCCCTGAAAAGATCCCTTGTGCTTCTTATCAGCATAACACGCTCTGCCCCCAACACCTGGAACTAGGAGAAGAAACAAGAAGAATTGTGTCAATGGTTTATTTACAGTAACTGGAAAGCAGGAAAGTAAAAGGAGCTGAGAAGGACCTTTCCTAAGCACAACATATGGCAAGGAGACCAACAGATTTTGAGAACACTTTTCTTAATGGCACTAAAGTCACAGAAATGGCCAGGAAGTAACCCAGGGAATTAAGGAATTACCAGCTCACTTGAATAAATCTCTCTGTCCCACTCACTGTCCCGTTCCTTCTCCTTTTGCTTTGTTGTTGGTCCAGAAGTAGCTTTTCTTTCCCTGCCCGAGAGCATGATTGGCTGTCCATTGCCCCATCCTCTTCTGGGAGCATGTGCAGAGAACTAAAAAAGCTTTCAAAGACTGGGCTCTTTCCCTTTTGATTGCCCTTCGACTCTCTGTCGGCCTGTGTCCTTGCTGCCCTTTTGCTGCTGCTTCCAGGTGGTTGGTTTGAGGTCCATGGGGTCTGTGGTGTCCCGGTTTGGGTGGGTTATTGGAGGAGGGGGAGGACTAGTCTATGGCAACAGACTGCAATTTGCCTTGCCTGTCCTGCTTGTGATTTTGGCTTCACTTTTGGGTTTTGATTTTTTTCTTCCACTATCATCTGTTCATCATGTAACTGTCCAGTGCCTGGCTCGGAGCTGGAGGCAGGAGGAGACAGGCAAGAGTGAGATTTCAGCATCTCCAGGTAAGGACCACGGCTCCAGGAGGCCCCAACCAACACTGTGGGGTTTTTAATTCATAGATTCATAGATATGAAGGTCAGAAGGGACCATTATGATCATCTAGCCTGACCTCCTGCACAACGCAAGCCACAGAATCTCACCACACACTCCTGCGAAAAACCTCTCACCTATGTCTGAGCCATTGAAGTCCTCAAATCAGGATCTGAAGACCTCAAGGAGCAGAGAATCCTCCAGCAAGTGACCCATGCCCCATGCTACAGAGGACGGAGAAAAACGTCCAGGGCCTCTTCCAATCTGCCCTGGAGGAAAATTCCTTCCCGACCCCAATTATGGCGACAGCTAAACCCTGAGCATTTGGGCAAGATTCACCAGCCAGATACCCAGGAAAGAATTCTCTGTAGTAACTCAGATCCCACCCCATCTAACATCCCATCACAGGCCATTGGGCCTATTAACCATGAATATTTACAGATCAATTAATTGCCAAAATCATGTTATCCCATCATACCATCTGCTCCATAAACTTATCGAGTTTAATCTTAAAGCCAGATAGGTCTTTTGCCCCCACTGCTTCCCTTGGAAGGCTATTCCAAAACTTCACTCCTCTGATGGTTAGAAACCTTTATCTAATTTCAAGCCTAAACTTCCCAGTGACCAGTTTATAGCCATTTGTTCTTGTGTCCACATTGGTACTGAGCTTAAATTTTAATTCCTCTCCTTCTCCGGTATTTATCCCTCTGATATATTTACAGAGAGCAATCCTATCTCCCCTCAACCTTCTTTTAGTTAGGCTAAACAAGCCAAGCTCCTTGAGTCTCCTTTCATAAGACAGGCTTTCCATTCCTCGGATCATGCTAGTCGCTCTTCTCTGTACCTGTTCCAGTTTGAATTCATCCTTCTTAAACATGGGAGACCAGAACTGCACACAGTATTCCAGGTGAGGTCTCACCAGTGCCTTGTAGAACGGTACTAAAACCTCCTTATCTCAACTCGAAATACCTCGCCTAATGCATCCCAAGACCGCATTAGCTTTTCTCAGGGCCATATCACAATGGCGGCTCATAGTCATCCTATGATCAACTAATACTCCAAGGTCCTTCTCCTCTTCCGTTACTTCTAATTGATGCGCCCCCAGCTTATAACTAAAATCCTTGTTATTAATCCCTAAATGCATGACCTTACACTTCTCACGATTAAATTTCATCCTATTACTATTACTCCAGTTTACAAGGTCATCCAAATCTTCCTGGAGGATATCCCAGTCTCTCTCTAAATTGGCAATACCTCCCAGCTTTGGATCATCTGCAAACTTGATTAGCACACTCCCACTTTTTGTGCCGAGATCAGTAATAAAAAGATTAAATAAGATTGGTCCCAAAACTGATCCCTGAGCAACTCCACTGGTAACCTCCCTCAAGCCTGACAGTTCACCTTTCAGTAGGACCCGCTGTAATCTCCCTGTTAACCATTTCCTTATCCATCTTTCAATTTTCATATTGATCCCCATATATTCCAGTTTAACTAATAATTCCCCATGTGGCACCGTATCAAACGCCTTACTGAAATCTTGGTCAATTAGATCCACTGTGTTTCCTTTGTCTGAAAAATCTGTTACTTTCTCAAAGAACGAGATCAGGTTGGTTTGGCACGATCAACCTTTTGTAAAACCATCTTGTATTTTGTCCCATTTACCATTGACCTCAGTGTCCTTAACTACTTTCTCCTTCAAAAATTTTTCTGAGACCTTGCATACCACAGATGTCGAACTAACAGGCCTGTAGTTACCCGGATCACTTTTTTTCCCCCTTTCTTAAAAAATAGCAACTATGTTAGCAATTCTCCAATCATACGCTACAACCCCTGAGTTGACAGATTCATTAAAAATTCTTGCTAATGGGCTTGCAATTTCATGTGCCAGTTCCTTTAATATTCTTGGATGAAGATTATCTGGGCCCCCTGATTTAGTCCCATTAAGCTGTTCGAGTTTCACTTCTACCTCAGATATGGTAATATCTACCTCCATCTCCTCCTTCCCATTTGTCATGCTACCATTATCCCTAAGAGCCTCATTAGCCTTATTAAAGACTGAGGCAAAGTATTTGTTTAGATATTGGGCCATGCCTAGATTATCCTTGACCTCCACTCCATCCTCAGTGTTTAGCGGTCCCACTTCTTCTTTCTTGGTTTTCTTCTGATTGACATGGCTATAGAACCTTTTACAATTGGTTTTAATTCTCTTTGCAAGGTCCTTCTCACTTTATCCCTTCATGTTCTGACCTCAAGAAGGTAGCTTTCCTTGCTGATCCCTCCCATCTTCCACTCCCTGTATGCTTTCTCCTTTTTCTTAATCACCTCTCCGAGATGCTTGCTCATCCAGCTTGGTCTACAACTCCTGCCTATGAATTTTCCCCCTTTTTTGGGATGCAGGCTTCTGATAGCTTCTGCAGCTTTGATTTAAAGTAATCCCAGGCCTCCTCTGCCTTTAGATCCATAAATTCTTCAGTCCAATCCACTTGCTGAACTAATTTCCTTAATTTTTGAAAGTCAGCCCTTTTGAAATCAAAAACCCTAGTTGCAGATTTATTCTTTGTTGATCCTTCCGTTCAGTTTGAACTGAATTAGCTCATGATCACTCGAACCAAGCTTGTCCCCTACAAGCATTTCTTCCAGGAGGTCCTCACTATTCACCAAAACCAAATCTAGAATGGCATCCCCTCTTGTCGGTTCAGCAACTACTTGATGAAGGAATCCATCAGCTATCGCATCTAGGAACACCTGAGCCCGATTATTATTACTAGCACTCGTCCTCCAGTCTAGATCTGGGAGGTTAACGTCTCCCATGATCACGCAGTTTCCATTAGTGTTTACTTCATTAAAAATATTAAAGAGGGCTTGATCCATATCCAAAGGAGATCCGGTGGTCTCTAGCACATTCCAAGCACTATCCCAGGGGAGTCTCTAGTAGTTTTCTTCCCCAGTGTAATTTTTGCCCAGACGGACTCTGTCTTACCCATTCCATCGCTTCGTATTGCTTTACATTCTACCTCCTCATTGATAGACAATGCTACTCCACCACCTTTACCTTTATTTCAGTCTTTCCTAAACAGCACATACCCTTCAATACCTGTAGTCCAGTCATGACGACTATTCCACCCTGTTTCTGTTATCCCTAGAATATCTAGTTTCACTTCCGGCACCAGTGGCTCTAGTTCCTCCATTTTGTTACCTAGGCTCCTCGCATTGGTGTACAAACATCTTCATTTTTGCTGTTTGGCCTCCCTCACATTTTTTACCCAATTAGGCACGGTCATTCTACAGCCAGTAAAACCTTTTAGACTGGTATCCACACTGCCCTTCCTCCTTATAGCCATTCTCCTACCCACGGCTGTATCCTTTCTTACTTTGTTTTCTTCTCTCTCAAGGCTAAAATCCGGCGTGGAGATTACCTGGACATCTCCCAACCAACCATCTCCCCCAGATTCCTAGTTTAAAGCTCTCTTAATCAGTTGTGCCAGCTTCTATCCTAGAAGTCTATTTCCTTCCCTACTCAGATGAAGTCCATCCCGAGAGAACTGTCCTCTGTCCAGGAATGCCTCCCAGTGGCTATACATCCCAAAGCCCTCCTTTTGGCACCACTGCCTAAACCATCTGTTGATAGTCATAATCTTATTATGCCTTTGTTGCCCTTCTCTAGCAACAGGCAAAATCCCACGACAGATCACCTGATCCTCGATTTTCTTAAGTGTCTTCCCCAGCCTAGCACACTCTCCCTTAATACTTTCCAGGGAGAATCTAGCCGTATCATTTGTTCCCACATGAAGGATAATTAGGGGATTCTTTCCCACTCCCTTTAGGATCCTTTTCAACCTCAGATCTACATCCCGTATCTTAGCACCTGGAAGACAGCACACCCTTCTATTCTCTGGATCAGCTCTGGTTACAGGCGTGTCTAGTCCTCTCAGTAAAGAGTCCCCGATCACGTAGCCCTGCCTTTCCCTGGTGATGGTGTTATTCTCCAGTCTATCCCCCGTTCCCTCTGGCTGCAAGTTCTTTCCATTTCCTACTCTCCCTTAAAAAGAAAAGGAGTACTAACCAATTTATTTGAGCATAAGCTGTAGCTCACGAAAGCTTATGCTCAAATAAATTGGTTAGTCTCTAAGGTGCCACAAGTACTCCTTTTCTTTTTGCGAATACAGACTAACACGGCTGTTACTCTGAAACCTACTCTCCCTTGTAATCCTCTTCAACCCATCCTGTATCCTCCTGGGGATCATATTTGGTGTAGCCTCCATTGACTCTTCCCCTTTTCCAATGGGACTAGCTGCTCTTCTCTTCTTCCTTGCCCCTCCACCTTCAGTGACTACCTGCTGAGCCCCTTCTTCATTTTCCAACTCTCAAAACCTATTCCTGAGCTCTATTTCTCCTTCACTAGCCCGTCTTTTCCTCTGCCTGGTTCTTGTAGTCACATGCTTCCACTGACCACTTCCCTCACCCAGCTGTCTCTCCTCAGAATTCCTCAGTCCTGCTTCCATCTGCAAGGCTGAGCTTTTCCCTTCAGATACCTCATGTCTTTGCTCCATCATCTGCTCAAACCACTTTCTAAACTCAACCAGACTTTCCACCTGCATCTCCAAACCTCGGATCTTCTCCTCCATCAGCTCGAGCAGACGGCATTTCATGCAGACAAAACTCTTACCAGGTCCCCCCTCCAGGATCATGGACATACAGCAGCTTCCACAGCCAGTCATCTCCATTGTGTCTTCCACAACATGAGTCACCCCCACTGCTGCCTCTGTGTCTGTCATCGCCTTCCCACCTAAATCCTGTTCATCTGGGAAACACCCAAACCCCACCCCCCACAGCAACAACAAACCCCCAACAAGCACCACAAGACAAAGTCCCCTCACAAACTCCCCCTCAGACCCCCCTGTTTACAGCCCTGTTTGCTGGCTCCTGTGCCACGGCCTGACTGGCTGGCTCCCTTCATAGGACCCCAAGTCAGAGAAGCCCCGGCCCCGAATCAGGGCTCAGCTTCTCCCCCAGCACAAAGCCCCCACAGGCCTCAACACATACACATAATACCAATACACAACCGAATACCAACACCTTCTGCTCCACACCATTCACAGCTGTTGGTGGGTCTTGGGGAAACCCTGGTGCACCAGCGGGGGCGGGTGTCTGACGGGGTGGGTGGGGTGGCGGGGGGTGGGGAGGGGGCCCAGCTGGGAGGTGGAGGGGTCTGTGTGGTGCGAGCTGTGGGAGGGTAGGGGATGGATTGGTGCTGTGGGAGGAGGAGGGGGGGTTGTGGACAGGGGGCGATTGGGTTGTAGGGATGGCGTCTGGGAGGGTTGTGGGGGAGGGAGAGGCTATAGGGGACTTGGATCGGGGACTTGGGTCAATGGCATGGCTGTGGCGGTTGGGTTGGGAAGGGCAGCTCCAGGGCCGCCCCCAGGGGGACACAGCATGGCTGTGGGGGCTGTAGGGAGGGGAGGGGTCTGTGGGGTGGGGCGGCTGCAGCCTGGCTTGGGGCGAGGAGGACAGTTGGGGGGGGACTGTGGAGGGGCTCAGCCACACTGGGGCCTGGGGGCTGGTGGGGAGGAGCAGTGGGGTGGCAGCCGGCCATGGCTGTGGGTCGGTCTTGGGGCATCACAGGTGGGGGGCCCCAGCGGGGACGGGGGGTCTGGCAGTGCCCCCGGGGAGAGAAGGGGAGACCTGCCCCCCAGGGAGCTGCTCCCGGGGCAGCCTGTGGGCGGCGGGGGGGCCCAGGCTGCTCCCAGCAGGGGGGCTGCGAGTCCCTGCCCCGGGCAGAGAGAAGCTGCGGCAGCTCCCCGGGGTTGGGGGGCAGCGACATGTGGGGAGCAGGGAATAGAAGGGGGGCCGGGGGCTCTGAGCTGCTCTGCCCAGCCCCGAGCTCCGGAGAGTCCCCGGCCACGCCCCTGCTGTTCCCCCCCACAGCCTCCGCTCCCGGCGCCGCCGGCCCATGCTCCGGGCAGGCGCCCCCAGCCCCCGGGGCTCCAGGCAGCGCGGTCAGGGGGCAGGGAGCGGGGGAGGGGTGCGGTAGGGGGCCTGGGAGTTCGGGGGGGGGGTCAGGGGCTGGGAACAGGGGGTTGACTGGGGGCAGGAGGTCCCGGGGCGATCAGGGAGAAGGGGCGGTTGGATGGGGCAGAGGGTCCGGGGGGCAGGCAGGAAGCAGAGGAGGGGGTGGATGGGACGGTGGGGAGCAGGCAGGGGTGGGAGTTCCAGGGGGGTCAGAGGACAGGGAGAAGGGGTGGTTGGATGGGGCAGGGGTCCTGTGGGGCAGGCAGGAAGGAGAGGGGGGGTTGGATGGGGTGGTGGGGGGCTGTTAGGGGCGGGGGGATCCGGGGCCCCTCAGGGAACAGAGGGGTTGGATGGGGCCGGAGGCCCGGGGCAGCCGTCTGGGGGCGAGAGGTGGGGGTCGGATGGGGCGGGGGCCGGGCCACGTCTTGCTGTTTGAGGAGGCCCAGCCTCCCCTAACTGGCCCTCCATACAATTTCTGAAACCCGATCCGGCATCAGGCAAAAAGTTTGCCTGCCCCTGGCTTAGGGCCTGATTCATGCAAAGACCCATTGGGAGTGTGTGAACATTGCCCCATTTCTGAAACTGGAAACAACCCCCTGCACAGGGCTGGGAAAACAGAGCAGAGCACTGGAGCCTGAACCCCCTCATCAGAGACTGCAATGAAATCATCTCAGGCATTGGCATCCTGACAGCAGGATTATCTGGCTGTGTCGACTCGACCAGCACCCCTAGCCAATGCCTGAGATGACGGGGCGTCCAGGATTTCCAGGTTTATGGATCTTGGGTAGCAGATAGAAGACCCCTGGTCGGGATGCCAGGGGCGTGTCTGTGCACATTTGTTCTTGTGCTTTTTCAGGGAGTTTCTTGAGCAGATGGTGCAGTTTCTCTTGGTCACCCTGAGTGGGATCAGAGGGGAATGGGCTGGAGAATGTGGAGTTGGAGAGCTGCCTAGCAGCCTCTTGTTCATATTCCGACCTATTCATGAAGATGACAGCACCTTCTTTGTCAGCCTTTTTGATTCGGATGTCAGAGTTGTTCCTGAGGCTGTGGACGATGTGTTCTGCACGGCTGAGGTTATGGGCCAAATGACGCTGCTTTTCTGCCACTTCATCCCGTGCTTGTCGGCTGAAGCACTCGAGTTGAGGTCCAGTCTGCTGTTTCGACCTTCAGGATGAGTCCATGCAGAATCCTTCTTTTTGTAGTGTTGGTAGGAAGGTCTCTGTGGATTAGAGTGTTGTTCAGAGGTGTGTTGGAAATATTCTTTCCGTCGGAGACATGGAAAGTAGGATTCCAGGTCACCACAGAACTGTATCATGTTCGTGGGGGTGGAGGAGGAGAAGGAGAGGCCACACAAGACACCCACGTCCTGGACACTACAGTGCTAATAAGCAATGGTTACATAAACACCACCCTATCCTGGACCGCTATACTTACCTACATGCCTCCAGCTTTCATCCAGACCACATCACACGATCCATTGTCTGCAGCCAAGCTCTAAGATACAACTGGTTCCACGTGTGGCCTGCGTGAACCCTTGCACGACCACTGAGTGTGTGGGGATGACCCAGGGGGAGCAGCTCAAACATGCAGAGGAGCCGGCTCGGCATTTGTTCCAATCCCTCAGAGAGAGACAAACACCTCCAGGATCTCTGTCAAGCATTCTTCAAACTACAATCCCCACCTGCTGAAAGGAAGAATACCCAGAAGTCACCTACTCCAGGACAGGCCCAACAAAGAAAGGAACAGAACGCCACCAGCCATCAGCTTCAGCCCCCAACTAAAAGATCTCCAGGGCAGGATCAAGGATCTACAATCTATTCTGAAGGATGATCCCGCACTCTCACAGATCTTGGGAGACAGGCCAGTCCTCGCTTACAGACAGCCCCCCAACCTGAAGCAAATACTCACCAGCAACCACATAACAAAAACACTAACTCAGGCACCTATCCTTGCAACAAACCCATTGCCAACTCTGTCCACACATCTATTCTAGGGACACCATCCTCAGACCTAATCACATCAGCCACACCATCAAATGTACCCAAATACATTTGTTAGTCTCTAAGGTGCCAGAACTACTCCTTGTTTTGTTTTTGTTTTTGTTTTTTGCTAATACAGAGTAACACGGCTCCCACTCTGAACTAAGTTTCAGAGTAACAGCCATGTTAGTCTGTATTCGCAAAAAGAAAAGGAGTACTTGTGGCACCTTAGAGACTAACCAATTTATTTGAGCATGAGCTTTCGTGAGCTACAGCTCACTTCATCGGATGCATACTGTGGAAACTGCAGAAGACATTATATACACAGAGACCATGAAACAATACCTCCTCCCACCCTACTCTCCTGCTGGTAATAGCTTATCCAAAGTGACCACTCTCCCTACAATGTGCATGATAATCAAGGTGGGCCATTTCCAGCACAAATCCTGGATTTGTGCTGGAAATGGCCCAACTTGATTATCATACACATTGTAAGGAGAGTGGTCACTTTAGATAAGCTATTACCAGCAGGAGAGTAGGGTGGGAGGAGGTATTGTTTCATGGTCTCTGTGTATATAATGTCTTCTGCAGTTTCCACAGTATGCATCTGATGAAGTGAGCTGTAGCTCACGAAAGCTTACGCTCAAATAAATTGTTTAGTCTCTAAGGTGCCACAAGTACTCCTTTTCTTTTTACTCTGAACTAAATGATTGCATCTCTCCCCACAATAGATCTATAAGCACAAAGAACACCCTGGAGACCAGGCCTTTAAACGTTAGGAAACATCAGAGTTAAGGTGACGTATACATACTTCGCGCAGTGCTGTTGTGCATGTGTGTTATGATACAGACTCACCAATGTAGCCTTGGGGTCAATTCCCTGCCCCCCACAGCATGAATTTCCTCCAGACTCCCAAGGGAAGTGGTGCTTCCTCCATCCCTTGATGAGATGCCTTTCTCGAGTCTGCTTTGGTCCAAAACTCGCTACTGCGCCATGCAGGAGGCCTGTGATGTGTAGGGGGGCCAGATGAGATGATCTAACAGTCTCTTCTGGCCTTCAAGTCTCCAAATCTCTGCAAAACCGAGTGCGGCACATTGAGCATCCTCTGATGGTTCCACGTGTGGCCTGCTTGAACCCTTGCACGACCACTGAGTGTGTGGGGGTGACCCAGGGGGAGCAGCTCAAACACGCACAGGAGCCGGCTCGGGGCAGGACATGAGCCCCGCAGGCAGGAGTGGGGGTGGCAGTGACATCACAAGGGCCTTTTGCAGCACTCATCTGATTGGTCAAAGGAGGTTGGGAGGCGGTGACCTCACAGAGAGTCCACGACAACGGCCAGGGAGGACAGGCTGCAGGGCAGGGGGATCTCAGAGACCCCCGGGGCTTTGCTGCAGGGAGTCTCCTTCTTGAGGTGTCTCCTTGAGGACTGAGAGAGAATTCAGGGTCTCGTATGTGAGCGCGAGGTGGAGCATCTCTGGAGTTTTCTCCTTTCCCACTGCTCATTGAGCGAGAAGACAGACGTCCCTGTGGAGAAGGATGGATCTAGACTGTTCTCAGTGGTAGCAGATGACAGAACAAGGAGTAATGGTCTCAAATTGCAGTGGGGGAGGTTTAGGTTGCATATTAGGAAAAACTTTTTCACTAGGAGGGTGGTTAAACACTGGAATGCATTCCCTAGGGAGGTGGTGGAATCTCCTTCCTTAGAAGTTTTAAAGGTCAGGCTTGACAAAGCCCTGGCTGGGATGATTTAGTTGGGGATGGGTCCTGCTTTGAGCAGGGGGTTGGACTAGATGACCTCCTGAGGTCCCTTCCAACCCTGATATTCTATGAATCTATGATTCTATGATTCTAGGGACACCATCATAGGACCTAATCACATCAGCCACAGCATCATGGGCTCGTTCTCCTGCACATCTACCAATGTGATGTTTGCCATCATGTGCCAGCAATGCCCCTCTGCCATCTACATTGGCCAAACCATTGGGACAATCTCTATGCAAAAGAATAAATGGACACAAATCAGACGTCAAGAATTATAACATTCAAAAACCAGTCGGAGAACACTTCAACCTCCCTGCTCACTCAATTTCAGATCTAAAAGTCGCAATTCTCCAATAAAAATACTTCAAAAACAGACTCCAACCAGAAACTGCAGAATTGGAATTAATTTGCAAACTGGACACCGTTAAATTAGGCTTGAATAAAGACTGGGAGTGGATGGGTTATTACACAAAGTAAAACTATTTCCCCATGCTAAGTTCCCCACTGCTGTTACTCACACCTTCCTGTCAACTCTTTGAAATGGGCCATCCTGATTTTCACTACAAAAGGTTTTTTTCCTCCTGCTGAGAATAGCCCACCTTAATTGATTCGTCTGTTAGAGTTAGTATGGCAACCCCCATTTTTTCATGTTCTCTGTGTATATATATCTTCCAACTGTATTTTCCAGTGGATGCATCCGATGAAGTGGGTTTTAGCCCACGAAAGCTTATGCCCAAATACATTTGTTAGTCTCTAAAGTGCCACAAGTACTCCTCGTTTTGTTTTGTTTTTTGCTAATACAAACTAACACGGCTCCCACTCTGAATTAAATGATTGCATCTCTCCCCACAATAGATCTAGAAGCACAGAGAACACCCTGGAGACGAGGCCTTTAAATGTTAGGAAACATCAGAGTTAAGGTAACATGTACATACTTCCTTCGCAGTGCTGTTGTGAAATTGTGTTATGATACAGACTCACAAGTGTGGCTTTGGGGTCAATTCCCTGCCCCCCACAGCATTAATTTCCTCCAGACTCCCAAGGGATGTGGTGCTTCCTCCATCCCTTGATGAGATGCCTTTCTGGAGTCTGCTTTGGTCCAAAACTCGCTACTGCGCCATGCAGGAGGCCTGTGATGTGTAGGGGGGCCAGATGAGATGATCTAACAGTCTCTTCTGGCCTTCAAGTCTCCAAATCTCTGCAAAACCGAGTGCGGCACATTGAGCATCCTCTGATGGTTCCACGTGTGGCCTGCTTGAACCCTTGCACGACCACTGAGTGTGTGGGGGTGACCCAGGGGGAGCAGCTCAAACACGTGTTTTTGGCCATAGCAGGTTCCTTGTCGCAAGAATGACGTCAATCCCCATTCCAAAGAAGCCCCAAATGAGCTGTTACCAGAATTGCCCTTTACCTTGGGGTACGCCCATTTGTTAGGGTTACTCTTCTGGTGGGGGGGAGATTCTGCAATTCTGTCAATGTGTTGCTTTTGTCACTTGTGTTTTCCTATGGAGCGCTACTCCTTCCTTCTGCAAGTTCCCTCCCAAAGGAGCTACCCTGCAGGACCTCGGTTCCCCAGGGCTGGGGTCTTCCAGGCCCCAAATGTGATGAACATGAACAGACACACACGCACACACACATGAACATAGCATGTCGGAGAGGACTGGGTCATCAGTACTCACAAGCTGACCCCTGATGTGTCCCAGGACTCAGTGGGCTGGATCGAACAGCAATTTAAAGCCGGTCCCCTCATACGTCCTTGGACTCAGCGGGCTGGGCTGAGCAACACCTTAATCTGCCACCCTCCTATGCCCCCAGGTTCAGCACATCCCTATCCCCACCTTCACCCCACAACCATTCTGCTAGTAACCCACTTGATGAGCAAACCCCCGAGGACTTTTGGGGCTGCAGGGATCTTGAGCTTGGGTACAAGGAGTGTTGCTGCAGAGTGAATGGAGAAGCCAAAAACACCCATGGAGGTGGGGTGGGGGGCTAGCAAACTATAACTGATCACATGAGGCAGGGTCTCAGGGGGCCATACCTAGAGAGAGACAGAGGCACAGAAAGAGACAGATGGATCTCAGCACTCCTTGAAGCTGGAATCGATCAGGGTTCCCAGGGGGCCTTGGTAGCTGAGGGACCGAAGTGCTGGAGCCAGGCAGAGCCCCCAGCACAATCAGTCAGGAAAAGCGAATGAGGAGGACTTGTGGCACCTTAGAGAAGAACCAATTTATCTGAGCATAAGCTTTCACGGGCTAAAGCCCACTTCATCAGATGCATGCAGTGGAAAATACAGCAGGAAGATATAGATATAGACATATTGATACAGAGAAGACGAGAAAATGGGGGTTGCCACAGCAACTCTTAACGAGACCAATCAATGAAGGTGGGCTGTTAGCAGCAGGAGAAAAAAAATGTTTGTTCTGATAATCAGGCTAATCTGGGGGGACTAAAACTGCAGGGCAGAGAGACCAGTAAGTGTTGGGGGGTCCCGATCCAGTCCCCCAGCTTCTAGCCGCCCACCCCCTTAAGGCTGCCATTGCTGGGAGCCCCCTCCATCTGCAACTTCAATTTGTAAAGATTGTAGATAAAACCTGTACAGCTGTGTGCAAGAAAGCTGACGCCGAACCCTCTTTGCTGTTGGCATCCAGGATATCGCAATCAGCTTGTGCATAAACACACACAGACCCCCACCCAGAGCACATCGCTCGTCACACACACAAGACGACGTTCGTCGCTCATCACACACACAAAACATTGCACATCGCACACACAACACGTCGCACGTTCCACGTTGCATGTTGCACGTCGCACACACAAACAGAAGACGTTGCACCTCACACTTCACATGTGCATGTCTTCTTGTTTGCCATGTTGAGTGCGTGTGTGATGTTGAGTTTGTGGTGTCATGTGACGTGGTGTGTGTGTGTGTGTGAGATGTGCTTTCTGTAGTGTTGTGTGTGTGTCGTGTTTCATGTTGTATGTGTTTGTGTCTATCTGTGTGACGTGTTGTGTGTCATGTTGTGTATTTGTGTGTGTGTGTGACGTGTTGTGTTTCTGTGTGGTTTGTTTGTGGTGTCATTTGACATGTGGTGTGTGGGGGTGTATGTGTGTAACGTGTGTGTGACATTTTGTGTGTCGTGTTGTGTGTTGAGTTGTGTTTGTGTGATGTGTTGTGTGTGTAGTGTTATGTGTTTGTGTGTGACGGGTTGTGTGTCTGTGTGACGGGTTGTGTGTCACGTTGTGTGTGTGTTGTGGGTTGTCTAGAGTGTTGTATGGATTGTGTGTGGTTGTGTGTTTGTGGTGATGTGACGTGGTGTGTGGGTGTGTGAGACATGTTTTGTGTAGTGTTGTGTGTGTGTCTTTGTGGTGTGGTGTGTGTGTGATGTGTTGTGTGTGATAGTGTGTGTGTGTGTGTTGTGGGCCATTTTGTGTGGTGTTCAGTGTGTGTATGGTGTTGTGTGTGTAGTGTCATGTTATGTGTTTTGTGTGATGTGGTGTGTGTAGTGTGTGTGTCATGTGTGTCATCTTGTGTGTGTTTGTGTGTTTGTGTGACGTGTTCTGTGACGTGTTGTGTGTGTGTGACGTGTTGTGTGTCGCATTCTCTGTGTTGTGTGTTGTCTAGAGTGTTGTGTTGAGTGTATGTGACGTGTTGTGTGTGTCTGTGTCTGTGTGGGTGTCTGTGATGTGTTGTGTGTCAGGTTGTGTGCCTGTGTTGTGTTGTGTGCCATTTTGTGTGTTGTGCTGTGTATGTGACATGTTGTGTGTCGTGTTGTGTGTGTTTGTGTATTTGTGACATGTGTGTAGTGTTTTCTGTCTGTGTGACGTGGTGTGTGTCATGCTGTGTGTGTGAGTGAGACGTGTTTGTGAGTGTGACATGCGACGTGCTGTGCGTGAGACGCGCAACGTGTTGTGTGTGTGAAGTGCGATGTGCTGTGTGTATGACGTTCGACATGCCACCTGTTGTGAGTGCGATGTGCGACGTGTTGTGTGTGTCCGTGCTATGTGCGACGTGCATCGTGCGACAGGCGACGTGTTGTGTGTGTGCATGCGATGTGCAATGTTTTGCATATGTGCGTGCTACACACGACATGTGCATGTGACGTGCGACGTGCTGTGTGTGTGCGTGCGACATGTGTGTGACGTGCTACACACGACGTGTTGTGCGTGTGGCGTGCAATGTGTTCTGTCTGTGCATGCGACACACACCACATCACACACAACACGTCTCATGACACCACAACCACATGACACACACTCAACATAACATACAAAACGGCACACAACTCAACACACAGACACAACACGACACCCAACACATCACACACACACACAACACACCACTCACCACACGCACACACAACACGACACACAACACGTCACACAACACTACACACACACCCCACGAAACACAACACATCACACACACACATTGAACACAAGACTCTGGACGACACACAGCACACACACACGACATCACACACACACAAACGTGTCTCACCACACACGTGGGCAAACGTGGCTGGTTGCTTTCAGGGTCTGCGTCTCCCTGCGGGTCCAGGGGCCTGGCTGCAGCTCCCGCCCCAGCCCTCCCCCCGGGGGCGTTTGCTGCTGCCCCTTCCCGTGTCCCGGCCCCTCCGGCCTGGGTGTGTGGCTGGTGGTTGGTCTGTGGAAACTCCTGTGGGATGTGGCTTCCTTCGAGTTCCCAAAGGGTTTGTTGGACTCGGGCACGAGTCTCCTTTACCGTGCGAGAGATCCCGGCGTCACCTTTCCACCACGTCCTTGCCAAGGCTCCGTGCGCAGCTGAGCCTGGAGGGTTTTTTCACCTGTGTTTTTCTCCACCATCCTGCCTGCAGAGGGAGAGCTGCATTCGGGTCTGACTGTGATGTGTTGGTCAAGGTGTCGGATTCTCACTCGGGGCGGGAGAGAGTGTAGAGAAGACCTTGGGAAGGTGAAGTCAGGGGCAGGACTTTTCAGGTGCCTGTTTTGTGGGGGTTCGTTTAATGTTGTTTTTTGCTGAAATGGAGAGAAAGGTTGTTGGCTTTTCGGTCTGAAGGCTTGTTCTGTCCAGCAGCCCAAACTGCCAGCCTTGTTTCGCCTGCTTAATGTTGGACAGGGACAGAGTCACGTGAGCAGCTTTGACTCTTTTGGAGCCCCTTGAGTCTATTGAAATGACCACAAAAGTTCCCACCCCCTGTGTGAGTAGCATGTGGGACTGAACGTCTTTTTTCCTTTCTCCCCTCTCGGATGTCAGAAGCACCCTAGACAGGTGCATGGCTCCTTCCCCTTCACATGGCATGATACTGGGCACAGCCTGAGACAAAACAACTATCCCAGGGACAAGTGCAAAGTGGGGAAGGTGACTGGTGGGGTTGGACTCTCCTTTGGGTTATTACAAACCCGGGGTTCCTGCATTTCCTACAAAACAAAACCTGTTTTCTAAATCTCTTCTCTGCTAAGGCTGCGTCTACACTCCCCCTTGTGTCGGTAGAACGTATGTCGCTCAGGGGTGTGAAGAAGCCAACCCCCAAGTGAGACAAGTTACACCGACCTAAGTGCTGGTGTGGACAGTGCTATGTCGCTGGGAGAGTTTCTCCTGCCAACATGGCTACGGCTGCTGGCTGGGGGTGGAGAGCTCCCGCCCGTAGGCTTCCAACGGCTACACTAGAGAGCTTCCAGCGGGGCAGCTGCATGGGTGCTGCGAGGCCATTGTAAGCTCCCCAGTGCAGCCACAGCCTTAGGGCTGGGACGATGCCCCCTGCGGGACTCTGGGGATACAGTCTGGGCCTGTCACCTCCAGGGCCCTGGGGTTCTCTTCTGCCCAAGGCAGGAGTGCAGAGAAGTCTGTATGACGTGATGACCATTCAGAGACTGGGAAGGAATGAGCTGGTTTGAGGGAAGTTGATCTCAGGCCAGTTGCAAGTGGGCAGATGTCCACAGAACAAAGACCAGCAGGAACCTTGGAATCTAGTGGTCAAAGCATGGAGGCTGAGGAGTGAATTGCCCACAGGGACTGAACTCCCGTCTGGTCCCCAGAGCTGGTCGCAGTCAATCGGGGCTGAAGCACATTGATGGGACACCTCGGGGAAGCTTGCCCAGCCATTGCTGGAGCTGGAGCTATTCTGTGGCTGGATACACAGAAATTCCTTCTCCCGGCCCCTCAATTCAGCATTTCTCACTGGGAAGAAATTCAGAGTAAAATATGGCAATCAAAGAAATAATGATGAATGGGGAAAAAAATGGTTTCTTTCTAGATGTGAAGAAGGGAAGTTCTAGCAACTGGAGGACACGTCTGCTGACCTGGAAATCAGACTTGGTTCTTGGTGCCAACAAACCAGTGCTCTAAAGGAGACTCTGAGGAAAATCAAAGGTACCGAGAAGGGAGCTAGGTGGGGAAACTGAGACACTCATCTGGGACTTTTGGAAGTGACAGGTTCTGACCAATTCGTTGCAATAGATGCGAACATCAAACTGAAACAAATGAGAGTGAACCAAGAAATCATCATTCCTGACTCAGGGGAAAAGTCTGGGGGGATTTTCCAAGGCCACAACAACAAACGGTTCATAATCTGTCGTCATTTGAATGTGGTTCATTTGACCACGAACAATGACACTTGGCCCTTGCTCGAAATTCTTCCTGTATTTTCTCCATTTCACTCCCTGACTGTGTATCTCTGTCCCTTTCCCCCTGTTTGTTCCTCCAAATTAGAATTAGACTTTGTTCCTCAGAAAAGGCTCCTTGGATTCAAATCCTTGGCTGTTACAGAGGCAGGGGCTGAATTTTGCCTTCAAGAGATACCGTCCTTTTCCACAAGTCTGTCAAAATGGATGCCCTGGTGAATCCCAACTCCCGCTCCCCCTGGGGATCATATGTGCCTGAGCCCAGCAGGGTAAACCAGGACTGGGGCCTGGAGGGAGAGCCCGTCTGCCACCACCCCATGCCCCCAAGGGGTTGGCTGTGTGACTGCTTTCCTCTGAAAGGTCAGCGACACAGTTCACTCTCTGAGCCTGAGTTCCAGGCTGCTTTCCTGGCGGAGTGGGGCGGGGTGGGGGGGAAGTAGAGGCTGAGTCAGCCCCTCTGTGTGGAGCGTCCATCCCCAAGTGACCAGCATGAGGACATTCCTGTGCTCACAACATGACTCGCCAGGGTACTGCCTGGGCACACTCACTTGCTGAGAGTGTTGGTCAGGGCCTTGGTTCTCTCCCACTGGAGCTTTCCTAGACAATTTTCCATCTTCTTCCAAAGGCCTTTCCCTGTTTTCCTTTCCTGGGGCCCCCGCTAAGCCGCCATCCCTGGTGCTCTCTTGGGCCAGGGCTATGCTTTCCTCAACTGCAAACCTCTGGCTGTGAACAATTGGAGCAACTTGTTCAGTGGCAGGCACCTCTTCCACCCCTTTGTCTCTGAGGGCACTGGGTATGCTGCCTTCTGCTGCGCTGCAGGAGTTCATCTCCCCACCTCCCTTTGCTGCTGGAGACACACAGCTTCTCTCTACTGCCGGGGAGTCAAAGAGACTTTCTCTGTCGCTCTGAGTAGCTCCTGGATTTCTCCCCTTCTCTCTGGGATCTCAACACATAGATGCACTTTGGCTGCAAGTGACCACATCCACACCCTTAGTCACATCAAAAAAGAATTTGCCAATAAGCATCTCAGCGGGGATGTCGTCCACCGCCCCCACTTGTCAATCACTTTGTAAACCATCTTCTTTTTTGTGCACCATGGCTAAAGGTACAATACTCCTAGACTGTCTTCTGAACACAAGCTCTGCCATTGCGGCAGGCAAGGGGTCAGATTTTGGAAACACACTCGAGTTAACCAGAGAAATTTGTGTCCCTGTATCTTTCCATCCCGTGTCTACTCTTGTCATTGATTTCCCTGCAGTAATAGGCTTCATCTCTCGCTCTGCAGAGCCCAGCCTCTCAAAGCCTTTCAAGTAATCCTCAGGTGCTTCAGGGGTGTCTGTGCTGAGGACAGCTGAATTAATGTGAACTGGCTGAGGCTTGGTTTTTCTCAGCTCAGGGCCCTGATTTGTCTGGTGCTCTGGGTAGTTCACCTGATCACACTTCCTCAGGCTCTTCCTTGACAGGAGATTTATCATGGGAATTACACGGAGAGGAATGATCCTGGGGATGTCAGTGCCTTGCCTCCCAACTCTGCACCTTTGTCTTTGTTTAATGAACAGATGGAAGATCAAAGCATTGTATTCAATACTTGAAGTGTCCATCCCATTTCTGTGCACATTGGACTTGACTTCTTCATCTGCACACCACAAGTGTCCATTTTAAATCAAAAGATGCATAATGAGCCATGGGCTACTTCCCTATGACACACAGGGTCACAAACATGGTGGTGAAGAGGACAGATTACGGAGTAATCACAGTGGGTTTCAGCCCTGTAGGATCACCTGGAAGGATTTTTCCTTCCTTTAAAGAGGGCAGAACCCAAACCCCATTCAGAAGATGCGGGGAATCTTACAGTAAATTCTTCCCACATGGTCCCCTTCGTAAAGCCCGTCTGTCAGAGCTTGCCTTAGCACAAGAAAATAACACCAGGCAGTGGTAAGCACACAAACAAGACTTTATTTACGAGAGGGAAAAGGACTCGGCTAGGCTAGAGAAGGGGTGGATTAACAAAACTTGAACTCTGGAAGTGCTCCAGTCTCCCAAACAATTACACCCAGGAGATAATGTTGATGTTCTCTCTCCCTTCTCTTGCAGGGACAGCGATGGACGGCTGCTGCTCTCTTGACATTGGACATCAGGGAGGGACTCCATGATGGACACAGGAACAGGTGAGTAGACCTAACTAAAAACCCTCCCTATCCCTCTTTGCGTCGTCTCTGCCTGGATGTTAGACCCTGACTATGCGGATTCAATCCATGCGTGGGAGTGTGCTTCCCAACCCAAACTAATATAGCAAATGGCTAAAGGTCACCAGATTCTTTTCCCAAGTCCAAGATGGCCCAAAAGGTACATGCCTTTCTTCCCTTCTTTTAGGCAAGTTTGCCAGGGGCAACCAGCATTTCATACACCCAGAGACTGGATTTGACCAATCAGGGGACGTTGCGGGGCAGGGTGACCCATGCAGAAGGGGGTTGTATATCCCCTCTGAGAACGCCTCCCTGTGTCCTCTACCAATTGAAGTGGGCGTCAGCCCCGTAGGACCACCCCGAGAGGGGATTTGACCAAAGAAGGGAAGTGCTGCAGTGGAGTGACCTGCCCGCAACAGGATCCCGTGGTCCCTCTAAAACGTCCCCACACCACCCTCTAGCAGTTGGCGAGGGTTTCACTCCCACCTTAGGCCATCTCAGAAGGGAAACGTGTACCAGTCCAGAACAGGTATAGCCCGAAGGTCTAGGCCACGGTTTCTTCAAAAGACATCCTTGGAACGAGACGGGCTCTTCCACGCAGTGTTGTGTTGCGACTTCCAGGACGATGCTGCCAGCCTCGCAAACATGGAGCTCCAGAGATCGGCGGCTTCTGGCCTAGACCTTCGGGCACTGCCTATTCTGATTGTTACGTTTCCCTTCTGGGATGGCTTAAAGGGTGTGTGCGAAACCCTGACCGATTAGTAGAGGACGGTGCGGGGATTTCATGGAGGGGTGATAGACCCCTCTTGCGGGCAGGTCACCCCACCATGGCACTTACCCTGTTGGGTGAAATCCCTCTCTGGTTGGTCCTAAGCGGCTGAGGCCCACCCCAAGTGGGAGGAGCTCTCGGAGGGGTCACGTGACCCACTTCCGGATGGGTCACTCTGCCCCAGAACTTTTCCCAATTGCTCAAATCCATTCCTGAGGCAGGTGGATGGAGATAAAACACCCCCAGATTGGTAGAGGAGTGGGAGGATCTCTTAGAGGGGTCACATGCCACTCCTTGCTTCTACTCCTGTTTGCATCTTGACCCCAAAAGTCTTATCTCATGGGATCGGTCTCATGGTGACAGATGAGCGATGTCTGAGGAGTGAAGGGGTGAGGTCCCATGGTTGAAATCAAATAACTTCCCTTAGCCTCAGGGTGGTTTGGCCAAATGGCCAGTGTCAAAATGGCTGCCCTCCCATGCAGTATTGTGTGTCCCAACGTCCAGAGTCAGTGCGGCCGTCCTCTCCGTTGGGGCTGTGTGGCCCAGCGACCAGAGTCCGTGCGGCTGCCCTCTCCGTCGGGACTGTGTGGCTCAACGCTCAGAGTCCATATGTCTATCCTGTCTCTTACTCCTGTATGGCCCGATGGCAACAGACAATATGGCTACTCTCTCCCTCAGTGCTGTGTGGCCCAACGGCCAGAGTCAGTATAGCTGCCCTTCAGTGCAGGGCTCTTTGGCTGAGAGTTCAGAGGCAAGATGGTTGCCCCTCCTCTTGGGGCTGTGCAGTCTAGTGGGTCAATGGGGACGTGGGCAGCCAACAAAGGATGGATGGCAGCCAGGGCAGGGGGACCAGGCCCTCGTTACTCCACTGGGTCCTAGCCCAGGGCCTCGTCCTTGGCCAACGTGTTTGCCATTGAGTCAGTGGGGATCCAGCACTGGGGATGACAATGGCTAGTTCACCCAGGTTCCTTCCTAGGAGATGGCTCTAGGCCATGGGCTGGGGTCTCTGTGTTCCCGGCGTGGGAAACTCCCAGAGATTCCGATCTCCCTGGCATGTCTGCAGGCCCCCGGGGACGCAGCTGGGTCTCGGCGCCTCGGGGCTCTGCAGTCAGGGGCTTGAGCTGCTTCTGGACTGGAGCCTACAGTGTGCATCCTCCATTTTCAGTGGTCTGCCTAGCGTGAGCTGAGCTGCTCCCTTTCACACTGGTGCTCCAGTTAGAGCATGTCCGGCAGGGCTGGGGAGGGGCTTGGCTTTCTCCACCTAGACTATGGGGTTCTGTGTGGCTGCTTCAGCCCAGCACATGCTGCTCGGCCTCTTCTGTCTCCTCCTTCCCATGCAAAGCTGCCTTGCAGTCTCACTCGTGGTGGGATCAGTGGTGGGCTCAATTGGCTCCTGTTGGCCTCTCAATGTCTGGAAGAGGGAGAAAGGGCAGGAACCCAAATGAGAAGAACAAAACCTTCAAGCAGGGTAGTTTTCCACAGCACAACCCCACCCCACTTTGCTGATGCTCATTGGCAACTTCCCTGAGAGCTGCCATTTGTTAAAGAGAGCACCCAACCCCCCACAACCTCCGCTACCCTGTGGGCTGGCAATGGGAAATGGGAGTCTGGGAGAATTTCTCCTCTCTCCGCCTGGCTCTGATGAGTGAGGGAATCACATGCGAGAAGCTGTGTGAATATAGGGCTCTGTGCAGTGGGATGAGATGTCCTCCATGGTGCCCAAAGGAGGGGTTCTCCTGCCTTTGCAGTGACTTCCTTCTAGTGAGAGAGATTTCAGAGATCAGCTCCAGGGTTCTGCCCTGTACCAGTGTGTGGGAATGTGGCAGAAGTGGGGCAATGGTGCACTCAGGAAAGGAGTAGGGTTAAGGGGGGCCCAGGCTGCAGCCACTAAACCCCTGCCTGGCTGGGGTGGGGGCAAGGCGGCTCTGTACGCTGCTGTTCCTTTCCCCCCGCCAGCCACGTCACCACGACAAGCACCGCACCGGGAACCTCTGTCCCGGGGGCTGATCTTGCCTGTAGGCTCTGCCTCCCCGCAGCTCCCATTGGCCGGGGATCGTTAATCCGGCCCTTGCCCTATTCCCCAGCCTGTTCCAATCGTTCTTTTGACTCCTGACTCTGGCTCCAACCCTTGGCTCCCCTCGGCTCGACCTCCACCACTCTGAGCACGAGGCCCCAGCGCCACTGCTCCAACCACTGGGCCCAACCAGCTGTGCTTTGGCTTCTGACACCAGCGATATGGAGGAGTCGTTCACCTCACTGCTTTCCATGTGTATGGCCCTGCCTTGGTTAGCGCTGGTTTTCATCTGCCATTGTGCTGCCCAGTGACATGGCTTTCTTCGATCCCTTTGAACTTCTTCAAAGTCTTCTCTAGGCCTGACTAATCGACATAATTTTGGGTCATCTGCTGATATCCACCTTGTTGTTCAGCCCCGGTTCCAAACATAAGGACATAAGAAAGGCCACAGCAAAGGTCCATCTAGCCCAGTATCCTGTCTTCCGACAGTGGCCAATGCCAGAGGGAATGAAGGGACAGGCAATCATCTAGTGATCAGTCCCCTGTCCCCCATTCCCAGCTTCTGGCAAACAGAGTCTAGGGACACCAAAAAGTTGAGAAGCGTCTGTTGTATTTACCATAGCAGGACAAAGAGCTCTTCGGTGTCGGTCCCGGTTCCCTAGTCGAATGCAGAACCCGACACGAGATTTCCAAGCTTCTGCAAAGATTTATAATATCTGTTGAGGATGTACCACGTAGTCCTGTCCGATTTCAAAGGCACTCCGTGAAAAGCTGAAACCAAGAGGGAATGGGTTGAAAACCCCATGGTGCTGATGTGACTGGTACCAAGGAAACCTCCCCTTCCGATGGCCATTGCCCCCTGCTATTCGCTCCCCAAGATTCTAAGGGCACAAGAACAACAACTCCGCTCCTCCCAAAATAGCCCTGGACAGAGAGGAGACCCCATTCTTGCCTAACTTCCCCCTCTGCTGGCAGACACTCCTCCACACACCCGTACACACAGACGGCTGGGGGCACTTGTTCTTTGGATGGAACAGGCAAGTGACAGCAGCAGCCACGTTAAACCATCCAACATTTAGGCCGAGATCCACAAAAGGATTTCGGCTCCTAACATCTCCTGAAATCCTTTGTGGCCCTGTGCCTTCATTCCTGAAGAGCTCACAGGGAAAAGTGTTTCCCATGTGCCCTCATGGGATTTCCTAGGAGCTGATAACCAATCTCGGAGTGAAAGTCCCTGGCCTGCAATCACTCCATTCCAGGGAGGGCAGGTGATGAATCTTTCCCTACAGAGGGTAATCGTCATCATCATCATCACCATCCTTAATACCAACAGCCCTTTTCAATTCGGTCAGGCCTTCCTTTAGAGACTTTCTGACCTTGATGAAGACAGTCTCCCCACACAGCTCTAAGGATACGTCTACACTAGGAGCTAGGGATGGAATTCCCCTGCTCCCGTACACAGATTGTGGGACCTTGATGAAAGCTCGCGTGACCATCCTTCTTCCTTCAACGCTGTCCTTAGACGGAGAGGGACACATTCAAAGCTGTGTTCAGGCCCTGGGCTGCACCCCTGTGCTTCCCACAGAGGCCCAAACACCCAGAGGTATTTCCTTACCTTCATACAGGCGGGAGATGCCATCTTCATTCACTGTTTCAGACAACAAATCGCAGTAATGGTGGATAGTATTTCCTAGACATATAATGAATACAATGGCTCTCATGGCTTTTCAGATCCTTCGCTGAAAACTGCTAATGATGCAGCCATTCCCCCAAGACACCCTTGGGAAATTCCAGACATTCTTTACATCTGTTCACAAAGCACATTCGAGAAAGCATCAGATGCCCAGAAGTTACTGAGAGGCTGATTTCCAAAGGAGATTGAATTCACATCCTGCTGGTTTCCCCTAGGCACAGCCAAAGAGTTGTTGTGGGTGGGGGAAGTTGGTGCAGTCGATTCAGCTAAGTTGCTCCCTTCATCTTGGAATACATGTTAATTCACACACACACACACACACACACACACACACACACACCCGCATTTTAGGATTCTGGTGCTGTTGAAGGGAACAGAGCAGCCATCCAGAAAAGGGCTCTGAAGGAAACATTGAGAAAAGATCAAGTGAATGTGCTCTGCTTACCAGTGAATCGGGCTGCTGAATGTCTTATTGTTGTCTGTGAGCTTTCCAGGTACTGTAAGGCCTGGAACAGAAATTTGGGGATGTGGCTCTCGTTGTTCTGCATCTAGGAAGAAAGAAGGAAGAAATGCACAATATACAAATGACATGTTCTTCCCACAGCGAATAGTCCAGGAAAGCCAAAGCATATAGCCAGGCCATGGCGACCGCCAATATGAACCCATACACCAGAGCAGCACCCCTCTGAAGTTCCTATTGTGTTCTCCAGAACCTCAGCTTTCATTTGAAAAGACAACAGTTTGAAGGTCAGAGAATTGTGGAGAAAAATGTCAACAATGTGAACGGATTGTAACTCCTGCCGAAATGAGCCAGCAGAGATCCTGGAACGGAGTCCTGCAGCCCGACCGAAGTGGATGGGTACTCAGGGTGTGGGGTTAGAAAGGTCTTTCTCAAGTCCCCATTCAGCACTCTCAAGGCACAAGGAATTCACCTACCAAGCAGATCCAGACACACTTGAGAGCTGTGAGGAGCCATCCCAGGCCATGCTGCGGGAGAGCATCTTCAAATGAGCCCACCTGAGGAACACTGCGCAGCGGAAGAGCGTCAGTTTACATGACTGCAAGAGAAGAGGAGACCAAGAGGGTTCTCCCTGAGAGAGGGATAGTCTGGGGGACCTGGAACCTTCCCCGTCCCTTGTTCTCCTGCTTTTCCTGCCAGTGGAGATTCCTGTAATTTGTTCTCCACAGAAGTGTGCTGAGGAGAGGAAAGGGAGAATTGGCTGGAGAGAGCCAGAGCCATCCTGTCCTTTGGATGGTTTGGGGAGGTTGCCCGGGGCCCCGCACTTCAGGGGGACGCAGGCCCTGGGCCGTGCCGGGGCCAGCAGCAGTACTCCCGGCCCCGCTACGCTATGCCCCTCCTCTTTCCCAGAAGAAGGCTTTTCTTCCCAATTGTGCTGTGTGCTGTGAGGATGGATGAGGCACTTGGCTCCAGCATGGAGTGAAGCAGGGAGGAGAAGACTCCACTTGGACAAGGGGCTCTGGCGATGAATGGAGTGGGGGCCCCAGGGGATACTGGCTCTTTGCTCTTAAGGCAATAATGACCGTGGCACTTACCAGTTTCACACTCTCATCCTGGTCTTCAAGATGCAGCAGCAGGGGGAGCAAGCAGTGGATGATTTCCTGCTGCACGAAGGGTTTGTCGGGGTCCTGCACCCTGCTCACCACGTTGCTAAGCAGTGAAATGGCAGCTGAGCGCACACTGCCCTCTCCTGGCAATGACACACAGGGGGTGGGGACCCCCGGTTAAAGCCAGGCAGCATCAGAGCATAACGCCACTGAGTGGTAATGCGCACACTGCTCCGGTTCCCCCTGTGTGATGAGAGCCTGTGAGCCACACAGGTTAGAACCACGTCCTGGGGGTGGGAGCGAGCCAGCAAGGCCGTGGCCCTGAGCACTGCTCTTCTGGCTCTGGGATCACAGCTGTTGTCGAGCCAGATTAAGATCCCTCCCACGACGTCTCCAACCTGGAAGAATGCCAGAAAGTTGAGGGATGGATTTATCAATGAGTGGCCTCCTCCCAGGGAAGCCCTCAAGCTGCCTTTGACCTGGGTTGCCCATCTTGGCTCCTCCCTAATCTCAAGAAAGAGGCTTTGACAAGTCCAGGAACCCCAGTCTTAATCGGGGGAATAAATGATGCTGAGAGCCTCCTGCCCAGGGGATGTAGAAAGGAAGTCTGCCAGAAACCTCCCGAGGCCAATCTAATTCACGGGGGAGGCACACAGATCCAGTGGGGATGGGCAAGAGGATGAAAGCTTGGGAGGGAGAGAGAGAGAAAAGTGTCAAGCCAAATTCTTCCTAATCCTTCAGCAGGAAAAACAGCCAGGCTGTGGGTTTCACTGCAGTGTAGACATACCCTCCCCCACCCACCCACCCACTCTCCCCGCCTGCTCCCAGAGCTCAGTGCAGAGTCTAATAAGGGCAGAATACCCAGTCTCCTGAACCTGCTGCTGTCTAGGACCACAGGAACTGCCAGGTGGAATCAAAGCCAGGGAGCTGGAGGGCCTTTGAAAACACAGACAGCTTGATGCCAGCCTTCCCTGGCTGCATGAAGCTATCCTCCAGAACCATGCCACCAAGGGCCCAGTCCTGCAGCGGGACAGCCGGAGGGTTGGTGTCGCTATCCTCCTGTTCTACAGAGGGGGAAACTGAGGCACAGAGCTGGGCCATGTCAGGGCGCAGCTGGGGATGGAGCCCGTCAAATCCTCATGAGCTGCTGTGCAGCGCTAGCACTTGTGTCTGCGCCAGGTATAAACACAGGCACCCTTGTGCCGGCCCAGCCGTCCATCCCCTGGCAGGCAGCAGTGCCCATGCGGGAGCACCCACGCAGCCCCCCACCGCCCTCGGCTGCAAAGCAGCCCCAGCCCCACGGCAGGGTTACGTTCTCCTCCCCTGCCCTGTGTTCTGGCTCCTCCAGGACCCTTCACGAGGCTGGCAGGGGAGCGCTGAGCTTGGAGCCTGGCCAGGCTGGAGCTGGCCCAAAGGAAACACCTCCATGGTCTTTCCAGGTGCCACCCAGTCCCCTGGTGCCTGCAGGAAGGTTTGGGGTAATCACACACATGCTGGGTCTCCCAGGCACCAACGCTTTGCCCGGAGCCTGGCTCGGAGGGAAGCGCAGACCCAGTCCAGCCAGCCTTGAGGTCCCTCTCCGCGGAGCTGGGAATGCGCCTGGAGCTGCCAGCCCAGTCCTGTCTACTCAGCGAACGGCTTGCTGCTGCTCTTTCCCGGGTCTCCTCCTGCCTCCCCAGCCCTGGAGCCAGACGAACACCCACACACAGGTCTACTGTGCCCATGGCTGTACAGCGGCTGCAGGGCTGCAGCCATCGCGTCCTGGACATATTCAAGGGGAGCCCGATGGGATTGGCCAGGCAAGGAGGGCAAGAGCCCTGCCCAGCTAGGATGGGGCACCGTCGCCAGGCTGCTGCATCAAAGCCAGCCCTGGCTAGGAGCAATTCTGCAACCCAGGAGAGATTCTGCAACCATCCGCCTGCTGGAGAAAGACATCAAGGTGAACTTGTCCCAGCTTGGAACTCCCTGTAGCCAATGGGATACATTTGGGTTAGGAAAAAGAAAAGGAGTACTTGTGGCACCTTAGAGACTAACCAATTTATTTGAGCATAAGCTAAAGCTCACTTCATTTGATGCTTATGCTCAAATAAATTGGTTAGTCTCTAAGGTGCCACAAGTCCTCCTTTTCTTTTTGCGAATACAGACTAACACGGCTGCTGCTCTGAAACCTGTCATTATTTGGGTTAGGGTGAATATATGTCAAGAAGGCAAAACCACTCCTTGAGAGGGGCATGGCAGTGAGCTAGGCAGAGCCTGAGGGCCTCAGAGACCCCCTTGTCCCACCCTCTCTGCCTAGCTTCGGAACAGTCTAGCGGGTTCTCCGTGTATGAAATTCCTCTCACTCTGCCTTCCTCACCGGGGCTGGAGGGGGGCTGGAATATTTAGCTGCATGCAGCACATTGGCTTCTTGGGGTGAAGTCCCATCACAGAGAGGTGCACACAGGGCTAGGGAATGGGCAGCTCCATCAGACAATCATAGTATTCCCTGAATCACACATGCAACACGAAGGGCCCATGAGAGTGCTGAGTCCTGAGAGCACCACGGCTCCAGCTGGACTGGATCTCCTAGCTCTCCCCCTTCCCCCAGAAGGTGGGGGTGAGCACCTCTCAGATCACAATGGATGCTTTGCCAGCTTATACAAGGCTATTGGAATGCATTGTTTATTGGTTGGAGAAAATGACCTAGAGAGGTGAGGTTTATGGGCCAACAGGCTTTGAAGTCTGCACTGGGTTTGAGTGCTGTGCACACCGTCAGTGAGACCAGGGACAGCACATGCACAGGGCTGTGGACAGCTCTGGCCCACGGGCTGGGCTGGGCTCAGAAGCATCCAGCGGAAGGAAGGCTTCGGTATTTCACTAGAAGGGGGGATAGGTCAAAGACGAATTGCCGATTGGAGCTGGCTCGCTCGTGTTGGCAGGCCCCACCCTTTACAGACACGCGACTCCATCCTCGTGTCCATGCTCCCCGAGCCCTTTAAAACAAGGGTCGCCAAAGGCAATGTTTCCATGGCTGCCCCAAGGAGCTTGGCTGCTGGAGGTTACAGGACACAGGCAGCAATGCTCCACCTTGAACCAAGCGGCTAGGCCAGGAGCATGACATGCCAGAGACCCAAGGTCTCCACCAGCCACGCCACCTATTAAAGATGATGCAGCTGGATTCTTTGCAAACTGAGCAAGGCCCTCAGGTCCTCTCACCCATCCCCTCCTGCTCCCTGGGCCTCCCTGCAGATGCTGCTGACTCTGCATTCCAGTGCAGGGGAATGGCAATGCTGGATGGAGACTCCCCTACTGGGGCTGTGCAGGAAGGTCTAGCCGTATGGGGGCATTTATCGTGGGTCAGTGCTCCTGCTCTGTGGCTGATTATCAGCTTCAGTGACCAATTTCTTGCTCTAACAGCACCCAGAGAGCACAGGATTTGCTGTGCTAGCTCACTGCATTGCCCAAAAGCCAGGTATCCTGTCTCCATAGTCAGAGGCTTCAAGGAAGGTACCAGAGACCCTGCAGTGTGTAATTATGGAATAACCTTCTCTTTGGGAAATGTGCCCCCCTGTAGTCAGTGGCTGGCTCCTGCCCCGTGGAGATGGTTTTATAGTCCTGGTGTCTCCTGCCCTCTCTAGCTGGTGATATTTTTATCTTCTTATTTACAATGTCACCTGCAAGTGAGAACGCATGGAACTTTTGTAGCCAGCGTTGCAAGGTATTTACATGCTAAATATGCTAAACATTCGTATTCCCATTCATGCTTCAGCCACCATTCCAGAGGACATGCTTCCATGCTGATGATGCTCATTAAAAAAATAATGCATCAATTACATTTGTGACTGGACTCCTTGGGGGGAGAATTGTATGTTTCCGACTCTGTTTCACCCACATTCTGCACATATTTCATGTTATAGCAGTCTCGGATGATGACCCAGCACATGTTCGTTTTAAGAACACTTTCACTGCAGATTTGACAAAACGCAAAGAAGGTACCGATGTGAGATTTCTAAAAATAGCTACAGCACTCGACCCAAGGTTTAAAAATCTGAAGTGCCTTCCAAAATCTGAGAGGGACAAGGTATGGAGCATGCTTTTAGAAGCCTTAAAAGAGCAACACTCTGTTACGGAAACTACAGAACCCAAACCACCAAAAAAGAAAATCAACCTCCTGGTGGCATCTGACTCAGATGATGAAAATGAACATGCGTCAGTCCACACTGCTTTGGATTGTTATCAAAAGCAGAGCCCATCATCGGCATGGAAGCATGTCCTCCGGAATGGTGATTGCAGCATGAAGGGACATATGAATCTTTAGCGTAACTGGCACGAAAATGTCTTTCAGCGCCAGCGACAACAGTGCCATGCGAACGCCTGTTCTCACTTTCGGGTGTCATTGTAAACAAGAAGCAGGCAGCATTATTTTCTGCAAATTGTAACCAACCTTGTTTGTCTGAGCGATTGGCTGAACAAGAAGTAGGACTCAGTGGACTTGTAAGCTCTAAAGTTTTACATTGTTTTATTTTTGAATGCAGTTTTTTTATATATGTATAATTCTACATTTGTAAGCTCAACTTTCATGGTAAAGAGACTGCACTACAGTACTTGTATGAGGTGAATTGAAAAATTTTTTTTGTTTGTTTTTTACAGTGCAATTATTTGTAATCAAAAATAAATATACAGTGAGCACTGTACACTCTTTAATCTGTGTTGTAATTGAAATTAATAGATTTGAAAATGTAGTAAACATCCAAAAATATTTAAAAGAAATGGTATTCTATTGTTGTTTAACAGCACAATTAATCGCGCAATTCATTTTTGAATCGCGCGGTTAATTTTTTGAATAGCGCAGTTAATCGCAATTAATTTTTTTAATTGCTTGACAGCCCTAATTTTAATATGGCTAATGTAAACGTATACATCCAGGAACAAAACCTGTAGGCCTTAGTTAGAGGATGGGGGACTCTATCCTGGGAAGCAGTGACTCTGAAAAAGATTTGGGGGTGGAAGTGAATAAGCAGCTGAACATGAGCTCCCAGTGTGATACAGTGACCAAAATAGCTAGAGTGATCCTGGGATGCATAAATAGGGGAATCTCGAGTAGGAGTAAAGAGGTTACTGTACCTCAATAGTGGCACCGGTGTGGGGCCTACTGTGTCCAGTTGTGGTATCCACAATTCAAAAAGGATGTTAATAAATTGGAGGGTTCAGAAAAGAGCCACAAGCATGATTAAAGGACTGGAAAACATGACTTATAGTGATACCGGCAAGGAGCTCAATCTATTTATCTTAACAAAGAGAAGGTTAAGGGGTGATTTGATTACAGTCTCCAAGTACCTACATGGGGAACAAATATTTAATAATGGGCTCTTCAATCTACCGGCGATTGGTATAACATGGAAGTTGAAGCTAAACAAATTCAGACTGGAAAAAAGGTGTAAATGATTGACAGTGAGGGTAATTAACCATTGGAATAATATACCAAGGATTGTGATGGATTCTCCATCACTGACCATTTTAAAATCCAGATTGAGTGTTTTCCTACAAGATCTGCTCTAGGGATTATTTTTGGGAAGCTCTCTGGCCTGTGCTATACAGAAGACCAGACTAGATGATCCCTTCTGTCACTGGAATCTATGAATCTATGATTTGCCTGATTTTCATAGAATCATAGAATCATAGAATATCAGGGTTGGAAGGGACCTCAGGAGGTCATCTAGTCCAACCCCCTGCTCAAAGCAGGACCTATCCCCAATTAAATCATCCCAGCCAGGGCTTTGTCAAGCCTGACCTTAAAAACTTCTAAGGAAGGAGATTCTACCACCTCCCTAGGTAACGCATTCCAGTGTTTCACCACCCTCCTAGTGAAAAAGTTTTTCCTAATATCCAACCTAAACCTCCCCCACTGCAACTTGAGACCATTACTCCTTGTCCTGTCATCTTCTACCACTGAGAATAGTCTAGAACCATCCTCTTTGGAACCACCTCTCAGGTAGTTGAAAGCAGCTATCAAATCCCCCCTCATTCTTCTCTTCTGCAGACTAAACAATCGCAGTTCCCTCAGCCTCTCCTCATAAGTCATGTGTTCCAGACCCCTAATCATTTTTGTTGCCCTTCGCTGGACTCTCTCCAATTTATCCACATCCTTCTTGTAGCGTGGGGCCCAAAACTGGACACAGTACTCCAGATGAGGCCTCACCAATGTCGAATAGAGGGGAACGATCACGTCCCTCGATCTGCTCGCTATGCCCCTACTTATACATCCCAAAATGCCATTGGCCTTCTTGGCAACAAGGGCACACTGCTGACTCATATCCAGCTTCTCGTCCACTGTAACCCCTAGGTCCTTTTCCGCAGAACTGCTGCCTAGCCATTCGGTCCCTAGTCTGTAGCTCTGCATTGGGTTCTTCCGTCCTAAGTGCAGGACCCTGCACTTATCCTTATTGAACCTCATCAGGTTTCTTTTGGCCCAATCCTCCAATTTGTCTAGGTCCCTCTGTATCCTATCTCTGCCCTCCAACGTATCTACCACTCCTCCCAGTTTAGTATCATCCGCAAATTTGCTGAGAGTGCAATCCACACCATCCTCCAGATCATTTATGAAGATATTGAACAAAACCGGCCCCAGGACCGACCCCTGGGGCACTCCACTTGACACCGGCTGCCAACTAGACATGGAGCCATTGATCACTACCCGTTGAGCCCGACAATCTAGCCAACTTTCTACCCACCTTATACCTTTCTACCCACCTTATACCTTTCTACCCACCTATAACCTTCTACCCACCATTCATCCAGCCCATACTTCTTTAACTTGCTGACAAGAATACTGTGGGAGACCGTGCCAAAAGCTTTGCTAAAGTCAAGAAACAATACATCCACTGCTTTCCCTTCATCCACAGAATCAGTAATCTCATCATAGAAGGCGATTAGATTAGTCAGGCATGACCTTCCCTTGGTGAATCCATGCTGACTGTTCCTGATCACTTTCCTCTCGTGTAAGTGCTTCAGGATTGATTCCTTGAGGACCTGCTCCATGATTTTTCCGGGGACTGAGGTGAGGCTGACTGGCCTGTAGTTCCCAGGATCCTCCTTCTTCCCTTTTTTAAAGATTGGCACTACATTAGCCTTTTTCCAGTCATCTGGGACTTCCCCCGTTCGCCACGAGTTTTCAAAGATAATGGCCAATGGCTCTGCAATCACAGCCGCCAATTCCTTTAGCACTCTCGGATGCAACTCGTCCGGCCCCATGGACTTGTGCACGTCCAGCTTTTCTAAATAGTCCCTAACCACCTCTTTCTCCACAGAGGGCTGGCCATCTACTCCCCATGTTGCGATGCTCAGCGCAGCAGTCTGGGAGCTGTCCTTGTTAGTGAAGACAGAGGCAAAAAAAGCATTGAGCACATTAGCTTTTTCCACATCCTCTGTCACTAGGTTGCCTCCCTCATTCAGTAAGGGGCCCACACTTTCCTTGGCTTTCTTCTTGTTGCCAACATACCTGAAGAAACCCTTCTTGTTACTCTTGACATCTCTTGCTAGCTGCAGCTCCAGGTGCGATTTGGCCCTCCTGATTTCATTCCTACATGCCCGAGCAATATTTTTATGCTCTTCCCTGGTCATATGTCCAACCTTCCACTTCTTGTGAGCTTCTTTTTTATGTTTAAGATCCGCTAGGATTTCACCATTAAGCCAAGCTGGTCGCCTGCCATATTTACTATTCTTTCGACTCATCGGGATGGTTTGTCCCTGTAACCTCAACAGGGTTGCTACACAGCACTTATCCTGAGGATAACACAGAGAGATAAAGAACGGATGTTGTTTGAATGCCAGCAAACATACACTGCAATGCTTTGTTCTACAATGATTCCCGAGTACGTGCTACTGGCCTGGTGTGGTAAAGTGTCCTACCATGGTGGACGGAATAAGGCTGCCCTCCCCAGAAACCTTTTGCAAAGGCTTTGGGAGTACATCCAGGAGAGCCGCAAATGCCAGGGCAAATTAATCATTACACATGCTTGCTTTTAAACCATGTATAGTATTTTAAAAGATACACTCACCAGAGGTCTCTTCTCCGCCTGGCGGGTCCAGGAGGCAGCCTTGGGTGGGTTTGGGGGATACTGGCTCCAGGTCCAGGGTGAGAAACAGTTCCTGGCTGTCAGGAAAACCGGTTTCTCCCCTTTCTTGCTGTGAGCTATCTACAACTTCATCATCATCATCTTCCTCGTCCCCAAAACCTGCTTCTGTGTTCCCTCCATCTCCACTGAAGGCGTCAAACAACACGGCTGGGGTAGTGGTGGCTGAACCCCTTAAAATGGCATGCAGCTCATCATAGAAGCGGCATGTTTGGGGCTCTGACCCGGAGCGGCCATTTGGCTCTCTGGTTTTCTGGTAGGCTTGCCTCAGCTGCTTAAGTTTCACGTGGCATTGCTTCAGGTCCCTGTTATGGCCCCTGTCCTTCATGCCCTGGGAGATTTTGACAAAGGTTTTGGCATTTTGAAAACTGGAATGGAGTTCTGATAGCACGGATTCCTCTCCCCATACAGCGATCAGATCCTGTACCTCCCGTTCGGTCCATGCTGGAGCTCTTTTGCGATTCTGGGACTCCATCATGGTCACCACTGCTGATGAGCTCTGGCCAGCGTGGCAAGCTGCAGGTGACCATGCAAACAGGAAATTGAAATTCAAAAGTTTGCGGGCCTTTTCCTGTCTACCTGGCCGGTGCATCTGAGTTGAGAGTGCTGTCCAGAGCGGTCACAATGGAGCACTCTGGGATAGCTCCCGGAGGCCAATACCGTCTAATTGCGTCCATAGTACCCCAAATTCGACCCGGCAAGGCCGATTTAAGCGCTAATCCCCTTGTCGAGGGTGGAGTACGGAAATCGATTTTAAGAGCCCTTTAAGTCGAAAAAAAGGGCTTCATCGTGTGGACGGGTGCAGGGTTAAATCGATTTAACGCTGCTAAATTCGACCTCAACTCCTCGTGTGGACCAGGGCCTAGTGTGGTTGCAGTTCTACATCTCTATACCAGGGGAGCTTATTCCGCTTCTCCTATAGGAACAGCGATCCCAGGACTAGCACTCCTACACCAGCATAACTGCCTCAACACTGGGGTGCCTCACTTTCACTGTGCTGGGATAGCCAGTGGCTCAACCCTTCTGTTGGATGCCTTGGCTTCTGACTCTGAAAACATGGTCGTCATCTTCTGTAACCTGGACATAACTCAAGCATAGCATGTGACATTACAGCACGACCTGCTGTTTATAAATGTAGTACCTTCCCCGCCTGTATTGTTTTCATTCCTGACTCACACTCTCTCTCTCTCTCTCTCTCTCTCTGTTTTCAGGCTCTCTGTGAGGCTCTTGCTATGGGAAGGAGCAGCCTGGAGAAGAGTTGAAGCTTTTAAACTTTGTCAATATTTTTAAACTTGTAGATTCCCTACCATTGGGGGTTGGGGTGTCCAGGTGGAAGGGGTGTCAGGGTGGAAGGACTGTCTAGCCTGTGTTATACAGGAAGTCAGACTTGATGGTCCAATGTCCCATTAAATTCTGTGAAATTATGTAACTGAAAAATGGCCCTTCCTCACCCGGCATCTCGCCAAGCTCAGACCGGCTGTATGTTCGCAGGCACGTTTCTTCCAAACCAGAAGTGGGAAACGTGATAGGCTGTGAGGCCAAGGCCAAGAGAACCATCAAGAGCTCAGCAGGGCTGGACGATCCTCAGGGCTTCGGGAAGAGAGGAAGGAGCAAACCTCTCCCTTATTAGGGAAAATGAGGGCCAGTGAAACATGCCCAGGGCTAGGGAATATAAACGCCAACTCAGGAAAGGTAAGGACACTGTGAGGCAGGGTCTGAACCTGTGCAGGGAAGAGCCCTGCTCCAAGAACACAGCCTGTCTCGGGTGAGTTGAGCAGTGCCATCAGCCTGTCCTGCAGTCAGGCAGTGCCCAGCCTCCAGATATGAGCTACAGACAACTCAGAGTCCTGGCAGCAAAGCTGAGAGAGAGCATCTCTCTCAACCCCTGTCCTGTGCTGCTCTCCAGATCCCCTCAGACATTGACGTTCCTCCTCTCCGATCTCAGCCAAATCCCAGGGGAATCTGTGCTCGGGGCCAGGCTGGGACAGAATCTGTCCTGCAGCTTTTGAATCATGGGCACAAATCCACTTTCTGCTTAAAAAAGAATTCCAACTTTTCAGTGGCTGGGGCTGAGTCCCAAAGAGCTGAGCAGAAGGGCTGTGAGTTTCAGGCAGGTGGAGATGCTGAAGGGCTGCGAGCCCTGGGCCCAGCCTAGAGGCTGAAGGGCTGCATGTCCCGGGCCCAGCCTAGAGGCTGAAGGGCTGCGAGCCCGGGCCTGGCACAGCTGTTGAAGGGCTGTGATCCTCGGGCCTGTTGCAGCCAGACATCCTGAGCCCTTTCCAGTGTATCAGCTCGGGGAGAGAAGAGGGGGTGCCACCTCAGTTCGGAAGGGAATTTGTTATTCAAAAGTATTTGCTCAAGATGAAGCAGTCATTGGATTAAGGGTTGTTGGCTTGAGCTGCACAGCCTCAATTCTCCCTTCCTTTCTCCATCATCCCCAGGACTACTGGCTCCGGCTTTGTCTCAAAAGCCGGAGCCAGTAGTCCTGGGGATGATGGAGAAAGGAAGGGAGAATTGAGGCTGTGCAGCTCAGGCTTCTTTCGACTCATCGGGATGGTTTGTCCCTGTAACCCTGTTGAGGTTACAGGGACAAACCATCCCGATGAGTCGAAAGAATAGTAAATATGGCAGGCGACCAGCTTGGCTTAATGGTGAAATCCTAGCGGATCTTAAACATAAAAAAGAAGCTCACAAGAAGTGGAAGGTTGGACATATGACCAGGGAAGAGCATAAAAATATTGCTCGGGCATGTAGGAATGAAATCAGGAGGGCCAAATCGCACCTGGAGCTGCAGCTAGCAAGAGATGTCAAGAGTAACAAGAAGGGTTTCTTCAGGTATGTTGGCAACAAGAAGAAAGCCAAGGAAAGTGTGGGCCCCTTACTGAATGAGGGAGGCAACCTAGTGACAGAGGATGTGGAAAAAGCTAATGTGCTCAATGCTTTTTTTGCCTCTGTCTTCACTAACAAGGACAGCTCCCAGACTGCTGCGCTGAGCATCGCAACATGGGGAGTAGATGGCCAGCCCTCTGTGGAGAAAGAGGTGGTTAGGGACTATTTAGAAAAGCTGGACGTGCACAAGTCCATGGGGCCGGACGAGTTGCATCCGAGAGTGCTAAAGGAATTGGCGGCTGTGATTGCAGAGCCATTGGCCATTATCTTTGAAAACTCGTGGCGAACGGGGGAAGTCCCAGATGACTGGAAAAAGGCTAATGTAGTGCCAATCTTTAAAAAAGGGAAGAAGGAGGATCCTGGGAACTACAGGCCAGTCAGCCTCACCTCAGTCCCCGGAAAAATCATGGAGCAGGTCCTCAAGGAATCAATCCTGAAGCACTTACACGAGAGGAAAGTGATCAGGAACAGTCAGCATGGATTCACCAAGGGAAGGTCATGCCTGACTAATCTAATCGCCTTCTATGATGAGATTACTGATTCTGTGGATGAAGGGAAAGCAGTGGATGTATTGTTTCTTGACTTTAGCAAAGCTTTTGGCACGGTCTCCCACAGTATTCTTGTCAGCAAGTTAAAGAAGTATGGGCTGGATGAATGGTGGGTAGAAGGTTATAGGTGGGTAGAAAGGTATAAGGTGGGTAGAAAGGTATAAGGTGGGTAGAAAGTTGGCTAGATTGTCGGGCTCAACGGGTAGTGATCAATGGCTCCATGTCTAGTTGGCAGCCGGTGTCAAGTGGAGTGCCCCAGGGGTCGGTCCTGGGGCCGGTTTTGTTCAATATCTTCATAAATGATCTGGAGGATGGTGTGGATTGCACTCTCAGCAAATTTGCGGATGATACTAAACTGGGAGGAGTGGTAGATACGTTGGAGGGCAGAGATAGGATACAGAGGGACCTAGACAAATTGGAGGATTGGGCCAAAAGAAACCTGATGAGGTTCAATAAGGATAAGTGCAGGGTCCTGCACTTAGGACGGAAGAACCCAATGCAGAGCTACAGACTAGGGACCGAATGGCTAGGCAGCAGTTCTGCGGAAAAGGACCTAGGGGTTACAGTGGACGAGAAGCTGGATATGAGTCAGCAGTGTGCCCTTGTTGCCAAGAAGGCCAATGGCATTTTGGGATGTATAAGTAGGGGCATAGCGAGCAGATCGAGGGACGTGATCGTTCCCCTCTATTCGACATTGGTGAGGCCTCATCTGGAGTACTGTGTCCAGTTTTGGGCCCCACGCTACAAGAAGGATGTGGATAAATTGGAGAGAGTCCAGCGAAGGGCAACAAAAATGATTAGGGGTCTGGAACACATGACTTATGAGGAGAGGCTGAGGGAACTGCGATTGTTTAGTCTGCAGAAGAGAAGAATGAGGGGGGATTTGATAGCTGCTTTCAACTACCTGAAAGGGGGTTCCAAAGAGGATGGTTCTAGACTATTCTCAGTGGTAGAAGATGACAGGACAAGGAGTAATGGTCTCAAGTTGCAGTGGGGGAGGTTTAGGTTGGATATTAGGAAAAACTTTTTCACTAGGAGGGTGGTGAAACACTGGAATGCGTTACCTAGGGAGGTGGTAGAATCTCCTTCCTTAGAAGTTTTTAAGGTCAGGCTTGACAAAGCCCTGGCTGGGATGATTTAATTGGGGATAGGTCCTGCTTTGAGCAGGGGGTTGGACTAGATGACCTCCTGAGGTCCCTTCCAACCCTGATATTCTATGATTCTATGATTCTATGAAAATCAGGCAAATCATAGATTCATAGATTCCAGTGACAGAAGGGATCATCTAGTCTGGTCTTCTGTATAGCACAGGCCAGAGAGCTTCCCAAAAATAATCCCTAGAGCAGATCTTGTAGGAAAACACTCAATCTGGATTTTAAAATGGTCAGTGATGGAGAATCCATCACAATCCTTGGTATATTATTCCAATGGTTAATTACCCTCACTGTCAATCATTTACACCTTTTTTCCAGTCTGAATTTGTTTAGCTTCAACTTCCATGTTATACCAATCGCCGGTAGATTGAAGAGCCCATTATTAAATATTTGTTCCCCATGTAGGTACTTGGAGACTGTAATCAAATCACCCCTTAACCTTCTCTTTGTTAAGATAAATAGATTGAGCTCCTTGCCGGTATCACTATAAGTCATGTTTTCCAGTCCTTTAATCATGCTTGTGGCTCTTTTCTGAACCCTCCAATTTATTAACATCCTTTTTGAATTGTGGATACCACAACTGGACACAGTAGGCCCCACACCGGTGCCACTATTGAGGTACAGTAACCTCTTTACTCCTACTCGAGATTCCCCTATTTATGCATCCCAGGATCACTCTAGCTATTTTGGTCACTGTATCACACTGGGAGCTCATGTTCAGCTGCTTATTCACTTCCACCCCCAAATCTTTTTCAGAGTCACTGCTTCCCAGGATAGAGTCCCCCATCCTCTAACTAAGGCCTACAGGTTTTGTTCCTGGATGTATACGTTTACATTAGCCATATTAAAATTAGGGCTGTCAAGCAATTAAAAAAATTAATTGCGATTAACTGCGCTATTCAAAAAATTAACCGCGCGATTCAAAAATGAATTGCGCGATTAATTGTGCTGTTAAACAACAATAGAATACCATTTCTTTTAAATATTTTTGGATGTTTACTACATTTTCAAATCTATTAATTTCAATTACAACACAGATTAAAGAGTGTACAGTGCTCACTGTATATTTATTTTTGATTACAAATAATTGCACTGTAAAAAACAAACAAAAAAAATTTTTCAATTCACCTCATACAAGTACTGTAGTGCAGTCTCTTTACCATGAAAGTTGAGCTTACAAATGTAGAATTATACATATATAAAAAAACTGCATTCAAAAATAAAACAATGTAAAACTTTAGAGCTTACAAGTCCACTGAGTCCTACTTCTTGTTCAGCCAATCGCTCAGACAAACAAGGTTGGTTACAATTTGCAGAAAATAATGCTGCCTGCTTCTTGTTTACAATGACACCCGAAAGTGAGAACAGGCGTTCGCATGGCACTGTTGTCGCTGGCGCTGAAAGACATTTTCGTGCCAGTTACGCTAAAGATTCATATGTCCCTTCATGCTGCAATCACCATTCCGGAGGACATGCTTCCATGCCGATGATGGGCTCTGCTTTTGATAACAATCCAAAGCAGTGTGGACTGACGCATGTTCATTTTCATCATCTGAGTCAGATGCCACCAGGAGGTTGATTTTCTTTTTTGGTGGTTTGGGTTCTGTAGTTTCCGTAACAGAGTGTTGCTCTTTTAAGGCTTCTAAAAGCATGCTCCATACCTTGTCCCTCTCAGATTTTGGAAGGCACTTCAGATTTTTAAACCTTGGGTCGAGTGCTGTAGCTATTTTTAGAAATCTCACATCGGTACCTTCTTTGCGTTTTGTCAAATCTGCAGTGAAAGTGTTCTTAAAACGAACATGTGCTGGGTCATCATCCGAGACTGCTATAACATGAAATATGTGCAGAATGTGGGTGAAACAGAGTCGGAAACATACAATTCTCCCCCCAAGGAGTCCAGTCACAAATGTAATTGATGCATTATTTTTTTAATGAGCATCATCAGCATGGAAGCATGTCCTCTGGAATGGTGGCTGAAGCATGAATGGGAATACGAATGTTTAGCATATTTAGCATGTAAATACCTTGCAACGCTGGCTACAAAAGTTCCATGCGTTCTCACTTGCAGGTGACATTGTAAATAAGAAGATAAAAATATCACCAGCTAGAGAGGGCAGGAGACACCAGGACTATAAAACCATCTCCACGGGGCAGGAGCCAGCCACTGACTACAGGGGGGCACATTTCCCAAAGAGAAGGTTATTCCATAATTACACACTGCAGGGTCTCTGGTACCTTCCTTGAAGCCTCTGACTATGGAGACAGGATACCTGGCTTTTGGGCAATGCAGTGAGCTAGCACAGCAAATCCTGTGCTCTCTGGGTGCTGTTAGAGCAAGAAATTGGTCACTGAAGCTGATAATCAGCCACAGAGCAGGAGCACTGACCCACGATAAATGCCCCCATACGGCTAGACCTTCCTGCACAGCCCCAGTAGGGGAGTCTCCATCCAGCATTGCCATTCCCCTGCACTGGAATGCAGAGTCAGCAGCATCTGCAGGGAGGCCCAGGGAGCAGGAGGGGATGGGTGAGAGGACCTGAGGGCCTTGCTCAGTTTGCAAAGAATCCAGCTGCATCATCTTTAATAGGTGGCGTGGCTGGTGGAGACCTTGGGTCTCTGGCATGTCATGCTCCTGGCCTAGCCGCTTGGTTCAAGGTGGAGCATTGCTGCCTGTGTCCTGTAACCTCCAGCAGCCAAGCTCCTTGGGGCAGCCATGGAAACATTGCCTTTGGCGACCCTTGTTTTAAAGGGCTCGGGGAGCATGGACACGAGGATGGAGTCGCGTGTCTGTAAAGGGTGGGGCCTGCCAACACGAGCGAGCCAGCTCCAATCGGCAATTCGTCTTTGACCTATCCCCCCTTCTAGTGAAATACCGAAGCCTTCCTTCCGCTGGATGCTTCTGAGCCCAGCCCAGCCCGTGGGCCAGAGCTGTCCACAGCCCTGTGCATGTGCTGTCCCTGGTCTCACTGACGGTGTGCACAGCACTCAAACCCAGTGCAGACTTCAAAGCCTGTTGGCCCATAAACCTCACCTCTCTAGGTCATTTTCTCCAACCAATAAACAATGCATTCCAATAGCCTTGTATAAGCTGGCAAAGCATCCATTGTGATCTGAGAGGTGCTCACCCCCACCTTCTGGGGGAAGGGGGAGAGCTAGGAGATCCAGTCCAGCTGGAGCCGTGGTGCTCTCAGGACTCAGCACTCTCATGGGCCCTTCGTGTTGCATGTGTGATTCAGGGAATACTATGATTGTCTGATGGAGCTGCCCATTCCCTAGCCCTGTGTGCACCTCTCTGTGATGGGACTTCACCCCAAGAAGCCAATGTGCTGCATGCAGCTAAATATTCCAGCCCCCCTCCAGCCCCGGTGAGGAAGGCAGAGTGAGAGGAATTTCATACACGGAGAACCCGCTAGACTGTTCCGAAGCTAGGCAGAGAGGGTGGGACAAGGGGGTCTCTGAGGCCCTCAGGCTCTGCCTAGCTCACTGCCATGCCCCTCTCAAGGAGTGGTTTTGCCTTCTTGACATATATTCACCCTAACCCAAATAATGACAGGTTTCAGAGCAGCAGCCGTGTTAGTCTGTATTCGCAAAAAGAAAAGGAGGACTTGTGGCACCTTAGAGACTAACCAATTTATTTGAGCATAAGCATCAAATGAAGTGAGCTTTAGCTTATGCTCAAATAAATTGGTTAGTCTCTAAGGTGCCACAAGTACTCCTTTTCTTTTTCCTAACCCAAATGTATCCCATTGGCTACAGGGAGTTCCAAGCTGGGACAAGTTCACCTTGATGTCTTTCTCCAGCAGGCGGATGGTTGCAGAATCTCTCCTGGGTTGCAGAATTGCTCCTAGCCAGGGCTGGCTTTGATGCAGCAGCCTGGCGACGGTGCCCCATCCTAGCTGGGCAGGGCTCTTGCCCTCCTTGCCTGGCCAATCCCATCGGGCTCCCCTTGAATATGTCCAGGACGCGATGGCTGCAGCCCTGCAGCCGCTGTACAGCCATGGGCACAGTAGACCTGTGTGTGGGTGTTCGTCTGGCTCCAGGGCTGGGGAGGCAGGAGGAGACCCGGGAAAGAGCAGCAGCAAGCCGTTCGCTGAGTAGACAGGACTGGGCTGGCAGCTCCAGGCGCATTCCCAGCTCCGCGGAGAGGGACCTCAAGGCTGGCTGGACTGGGTCTGCGCTTCCCTCCGAGCCAGGCTCCGGGCAAAGCGTTGGTGCCTGGGAGACCCAGCATGTGTGTGATTACCCCAAACCTTCCTGCAGGCACCAGGGGACTGGGTGGCACCTGGAAAGACCATGGAGGTGTTTCCTTTGGGCCAGCTCCAGCCTGGCCAGGCTCCAAGCTCAGCGCTCCCCTGCCAGCCTCGTGAAGGGTCCTGGAGGAGCCAGAACACAGGGCAGGGGAGGAGAACGTAACCCTGCCGTGGGGCTGGGGCTGCTTTGCAGCCGAGGGCGGTGGGGGGCTGCGTGGGTGCTCCCGCATGGGCACTGCTGCCTGCCAGGGGATGGACGGCTGGGCCGGCACAAGGGTGCCTGTGTTTATACCTGGCGCAGACACAAGTGCTAGCGCTGCACAGCAGCTCATGAGGATTTGACGGGCTCCATCCCCAGCTGCGCCCTGACATGGCCCAGCTCTGTGCCTCAGTTTCCCCCTCTGTAGAACAGGAGGATAGCGACACCAACCCTCCGGCTGTCCCGCTGCAGGACTGGGCCCTTGGTGGCATGGTTCTGGAGGATAGCTTCATGCAGCCAGGGAAGGCTGGCATCAAGCTGTCTGTGTTTTCAAAGGCCCTCCAGCTCCCTGGCTTTGATTCCACCTGGCAGTTCCTGTGGTCCTAGACAGCAGCAGGTTCAGGAGACTGGGTATTCTGCCCTTATTAGACTCTGCACTGAGCTCTGGGAGCAGGCGGGGAGAGTGGGTGGGTGGGTGGGGGAGGGTATGTCTACACTGCAGTGAAACCCACAGCCTGGCTGTTTTTCCTGCTGAAGGATTAGGAAGAATTTGGCTTGACACTTTTCTCTCTCTCTCCCTCCCAAGCTTTCATCCTCTTGCCCATCCCCACTGGATCTGTGTGCCTCCCCCGTGAATTAGATTGGCCTCGGGAGGTTTCTGGCAGACTTCCTTTCTACATCCCCTGGGCAGGAGGCTCTCAGCATCATTTATTCCCCCGATTAAGACTGGGGTTCCTGGACTTGTCAAAGCCTCTTTCTTGAGATTAGGGAGGAGCCAAGATGGGCAACCCAGGTCAAAGGCAGCTTGAGGGCTTCCCTGGGAGGAGGCCACTCATTGATAAATCCATCCCTCAACTTTCTGGCATTCTTCCAGGTTGGAGACGTCGTGGGAGGGATCTTAATCTGGCTCGACAACAGCTGTGATCCCAGAGCCAGAAGAGCAGTGCTCAGGGCCACGGCCTTGCTGGCTCGCTCCCACCCCCAGGACGTGGTTCTAACCTGTGTGGCTCACAGGCTCTCATCACACAGGGGGAACCGGAGCAGTGTGCGCATTACCACTCAGTGGCGTTATGCTCTGATGCTGCCTGGCTTTAACCGGGGGTCCCCACCCCTGTGTGTCATTGCCAGGAGAGGGCAGTGTGCGCTCAGCTGCCATTTCACTGCTTAGCAACGTGGTGAGCAGGGTGCAGGACCCCGACAAACCCTTCGTGCAGCAGGAAATCATCCACTGCTTGCTCCCCTGCTGCTGCATCTTGAAGACCAGGATGAGAGTGTGAAACTGGTAAGTGCCACGGTCATTATTGCCTTAAGAGCAAAGAGCCAGTATCCCCTGGGGCCCCCACTCCATTCATCGCCAGAGCCCCTTGTCCAAGTGGAGTCTTCTCCTCCCTGCTTCACTCCATGCTGGAGCCAAGTGCCTCATCCATCCTCACAGCACACAGCACAATTGGGAAGAAAAGCCTTCTTCTGGGAAAGAGGAGGGGCATAGCGTAGCGGGGCCGGGAGTACTGCTGCTGGCCCCGGCACGGCCCAGGGCCTGCGTCCCCCTGAAGTGCGGGGCCCCGGGCAACCTCCCCAAACCATCCAAAGGACAGGATGGCTCTGGCTCTCTCCAGCCAATTCTCCCTTTCCTCTCCTCAGCACACTTCTGTGGAGAACAAATTACAGGAATCTCCACTGGCAGGAAAAGCAGGAGAACAAGGGACGGGGAAGGTTCCAGGTCCCCCAGACTATCCCTCTCTCAGGGAGAACCCTCTTGGTCTCCTCTTCTCTTGCAGTCATGTAAACTGACGCTCTTCCGCTGCGCAGTGTTCCTCAGGTGGGCTCATTTGAAGATGCTCTCCCGCAGCATGGCCTGGGATGGCTCCTCACAGCTCTCAAGTGTGTCTGGATCTGCTTGGTAGGTGAATTCCTTGTGCCTTGAGAGTGCTGAATGGGGACTTGAGAAAGACCTTTCTAACCCCACACCCTGAGTACCCATCCACTTCGGTCGGGCTGCAGGACTCCGTTCCAGGATCTCTGCTGGCTCATTTCGGCAGGAGTTACAATCCGTTCACATTGTTGACATTTTTCTCCACAATTCTCTGACCTTCAAACTGTTGTCTTTTCAAATGAAAGCTGAGGTTCTGGAGAACACAATAGGAACTTCAGAGGGGTGCTGCTCTGGTGTATGGGTTCATATTGGCGGTCGCCATGGCCTGGCTATATGCTTTGGCTTTCCTGGACTATTCGCTGTGGGAAGAACATGTCATTTGTATATTGTGCATTTCTTCCTTCTTTCTTCCTAGATGCAGAACAACGAGAGCCACATCCCCAAATTTCTGTTCCAGGCCTTACAGTACCTGGAAAGCTCACAGACAACAATAAGACATTCAGCAGCCCGATTCACTGGTAAGCAGAGCACATTCACTTGATCTTTTCTCAATGTTTCCTTCAGAGCCCTTTTCTGGATGGCTGCTCTGTTCCCTTCAACAGCACCAGAATCCTAAAATGCGGGTGTGTGTGTGTGTGTGTGTGTGTGTGTGTGTGTGTGGAATTAACATGTATTCCAAGATGAAGGGAGCAACTTAGCTGAATCGACTGCACCAACTTCCCCCACCCACAACAACTCTTTGGCTGTGCCTAGGGGAAACCAGCAGGATGTGAATTCAATCTCCTTTGGAAATCAGCCTCTCAGTAACTTCTGGGCATCTGATGCTTTCTCGAATGTGCTTTGTGAACAGATGTAAGGAATGTCTGGAATTTCCCAAGGGTGTCTTGGGGGAATGGCTGCATCATTAGCAGTTTTCAGCGAAGGATCTGAAAAGCCATGAGAGCCATTGTATTCATTATATGTCTAGGAAATACTATCCACCATTACTGCGATTTGTTGTCTGAAACAGTGAATGAAGATGGCATCTCCCGCCTGTATGAAGGTAAGGAAATACCTCTGGGTGTTTGGGTCTCTGTGGGAAGCACAGGGTGCAGCCCAGGGCCTGAACACAGCTTTGAATGTGTCCCTCTCCGTCTAAGGACAGCGTTGAAGGAAGAAGGATGGTCACGCGAGCTTTCATCAAGGTCCCACAATCTGTGTACGGGAGCAGGGGAATTCCATCCCTAGCTCCTAGTGTAGACGTATCCTTAGAGCTGTGTGGGGAGACTGTCTTCATCAAGGTCAGAAAGTCTCTAAAGGAAGGCCTGACCGAATTGAAAAGGGCTCTTGTTATTCAGGATGGTGATGATGATGATGACGATTACCCTCTGTAGGGAAAGATTCATCACCTGCCCTCCCTGGAATGGAGTGATTGCAGGCCAGGGACTTTCACTCCGAGATTGGTTATCAGCTCCTAGGAAATCCCATGAGGGCACATGGGAAACACTTTTCCCTGTGAGCTCTTCAGGAATGAAGGCACAGGGCCACAAAGGATTTCAGGAGATGTTAGGAGCCGAAATCCTTTTGTGGATCTCGGCCTAAATGTTGGATGGTTTAACGTGGCTGCTGCTGTCACTTGCCTGTTCCATCCAAAGAACAAGTGCCCCCAGCCGTCTGTGTGTACGGGTGTGTGGAGGAGTGTCTGCCAGCAGAGGGGGAAGTTAGGCAAGAATGGGGTCTCCTCTCTGTCCAGGGCTATTTTGGGAGGAGCGGAGTTGTTGTTCTTGTGCCCTTAGAATCTTGGGGAGCGAATAGCAGGGGGCAATGGCCATCGGAAGGGGAGGTTTCCTTGGTACCAGTCACATCAGCACCATGGGTTTTCAACCCATTCCCTCTTGGTTTCAGCTTTTCACGGAGTGCCTTTGAAATCGGACAGGACTACGTGGTACATCCTCAACAGATATTATAAATCTTTGCAGAAGCTTGGAAATCTCGTGTCGGGTTCTGCATTCGACTAGGGAACCGGGACCGACACCGAAGAGCTCTTTGTCCTGCTATGGTAAATACAACAGACGCTTCTCAACTTTTTGGTGTCCCTAGACTCTGTTTGCCAGAAGCTGGGAATGGGGGACAGGGACTGATCACTAGATGATTGCCTGTCCCTTCATTCCCTCTGGCATTGGCCACTGTCGGAAGACAGGATACTGGGCTAGATGGACCTTTGCTGTGGCCTTTCTTATGTCCTTATGTTTGGAACCGGGGCTGAACAACAAGGTGGATATCAGCAGATGACCCAAAATTATGTCGATTAGTCAGGCCTAGAGAAGACTTTGAAGAAGTTCAAAGGGATCGAAGAAAGCCATGTCACTGGGCAGCACAATGGCAGATGAAAACCAGCGCTAACCAAGGCAGGGCCATACACATGGAAAGCAGTGAGGTGAACGACTCCTCCATATCGCTGGTGTCAGAAGCCAAAGCACAGCTGGTTGGGCCCAGTGGTTGGAGCAGTGGCGCTGGGGCCTCGTGCTCAGAGTGGTGGAGGTCGAGCCGAGGGGAGCCAAGGGTTGGAGCCAGAGTCAGGAGTCAAAAGAACGATTGGAACAGGCTGGGGAATAGGGCAAGGGCCGGATTAACGATCCCCGGCCAAATGGGAGCTGCGGGGAGGCAGAGCCTACAGGCAAGATCAGCCCCCGGGACAGAGGTTCCCGGTGCGGTGCTTGTCGTGGTGACGTGGCTGGCGGGGGGAAAGGAACAGCAGCGTACAGAGCCGCCTTGCCCCCACCCCAGCCAGGCAGGGGTTTAGTGGCTGCAGCCTGGGCCCCCTTAACCCTACTCCTTTCCTGAGTGCACCATTGCCCCACTTCTGCCACATTCCCACACACTGGTACAGGGCAGAACCCTGGAGCTGATCTCTGAAATCTCTCTCACTAGAAGGAAGTCACTGCAAAGGCAGGAGAACCCCTCCTTTGGGCACCATGGAGGACATCTCATCCCACTGCACAGAGCCCTATATTCACACAGCTTCTCGCATGTGATTCCCTCACTCATCAGAGCCAGGCGGAGAGAGGAGAAATTCTCCCAGACTCCCATTTCCCATTGCCAGCCCACAGGGTAGCGGAGGTTGTGGGGGGTTGGGTGCTCTCTTTAACAAATGGCAGCTCTCAGGGAAGTTGCCAATGAGCATCAGCAAAGTGGGGTGGGGTTGTGCTGTGGAAAACTACCCTGCTTGAAGGTTTTGTTCTTCTCATTTGGGTTCCTGCCCTTTCTCCCTCTTCCAGACATTGAGAGGCCAACAGGAGCCAATTGAGCCCACCACTGATCCCACCACGAGTGAGACTGCAAGGCAGCTTTGCATGGGAAGGAGGAGACAGAAGAGGCCGAGCAGCATGTGCTGGGCTGAAGCAGCCACACAGAACCCATAGTCTAGGTGGAGAAAGCCAAGCCCCTCCCCAGCCCTGCCGGACATGCTCTAACTGGAGCACCAGTGTGAAAGGGAGCAGCTCAGCTCACGCTAGGCAGACCACTGAAAATGGAGGATGCACACTGTAGGCTCCAGTCCAGAAGCAGCTCAAGCCCCTGACTGCAGAGCCCCGAGGCGCCGAGACCCAGCTGCGTCCCCGGGGCCTGCAGACATGCCAGGGAGATCGGAATCTCTGGGAGTTTCCCACGCCGGGAACACAGAGACCCCAGCCCATGGCCTAGAGCCATCTCCTAGGAAGGAACCTGGGTGAACTAGCCATTGTCATCCCCAGTGCTGGATCCCCACTGACTCAATGGCAAACACGTTGGCCAAGGACGAGGCCCTGGGCTAGGACCCAGTGGAGTAACGAGGGCCTGGTCCCCTGCCCTGGCTGCCATCCATCCTTTGTTGGCTGCCCACGTCCCCATTGACCACTAGACTGCACAGCCCCAAGAGGAGGGGCAACCATCTTGCCTCTGAACTCTCAGCCAAAGAGCCCTGCACTGAAGGGCAGCTATACTGACTCTGGCCGTTGGGCC